>NW_024080674.1:1685845-1687596 GCF_003009895.1 Hyaena hyaena
AATCCGACTCATGGGTCATAACTTAGCAACCTCCTCACAATCACATATTTGATATTTATTTGAACCTTCTCTGAAATTCCCGTAACAGCGAGTGAGACACAGAAGAACTTATCTCATAGGACGGTTGTGAAAACCAAAAACAGGTGAAATACATTCAGTGCTTACTTAGCACACCACCTGGCACAAAGCAGTTACTCAATTAACATCAGTTGTGGTTTCTGTCCTTGTTATCACATCTTCTCTCTCAATGAGGTCAGTTGGTCACCAAGTGCCTTGTCTGGCACACAGTAGGCACTCAACAAATGTGTTATCATTTCAATTGGTTGGAACACTGCTTCTCAACGTTCTATGAAGCTCAGACTCAACCAGGAGGCTATTTTTAAAAACATATGCTGACTTCCACTTCTGGAAATCGTGATGCTAAAATTCATCCAAGAAAGAAGCTTAGCACTCGTGGGTTTTTTTGCCATTGTTGTTAAGTTCTAGGGGTGATTCTGATGATTCTAACCAGACACCTTGTAATAGTGCCTTAAAGGGCACTGAATCTGGACAACAGAGTCAGAAACTCCAATCCCTAAGGGGGCCCATCTTCTCTGCCTTATTTTGTGGCCACATACAACACAGCTGGTGCTCAGCGCCCTTTGGAAAGTCCTAATTCCATCTGTTAGTCAGTCAACAACTGGGGTTAATTGAGCACCTATGATGTGCCAGATCTCAAGCTAATTGCTGGGGATACAGCAGTGAAGGAGGCAAAGGCCTATAATACAAGAGCCCCTTCTCATCTACCCTTTCCCAGGCTTGATTTTTCTATTTAGACCTTATACACAATGGTGCATCTTAAACGTATGGTGGCTCTGCCCCATGAGAGGAGGGACCTGATACACTGTATTCACTGTATCTTCCAGCCTAGGACAGTGCTTACACACAGGCTTGTCCAATAAAGATTTATTCGAACAGGCAGAACAGGGAACTTGGCACCTCTTAGAGCGCCACGCCGATGGCCAACCCAAGACAGGGCATGCCATCAGACTCCTTGGTGCTGGAGTTGAAGGTGGAGTATATTTTCCTGTCCTGCTACCTCCTGGCTGTTTAATCTGAAATCACTGCTTTAAGCCACAGTTCATCCATTTATTCATTCATACAATTGGTAAGATGTATTAAGTAGGATGATGCTCAATATGTGGATGATGTTTAACAAGTAGCAATTCTCTTGCTTCATCGCCTGGAAATGACTCAACAGAAGGCAGTTCTAGAATGTTCTGACAATTCCCAGGAGATAGACTGAGTAGCAAGTCACATGCCTCTCATAGTCCTCAAGAGAATATGCCGGGGAAGGTGCATCTGCTTAGTGGACAAGTACTTTTTGAGCTTCTGGATGCAGTGATGGGGCCTCAGAACACCGGGATGATACAGCCAGGCCTCTGCCTTCACGGAACTTACTGTCTCGGACTGGGGGTGGGGAGCACGGAGAGATGCAGGAGAATCAAGGAAGCCAAGAATGAGAAAATGTCAATGCTGAAAAGAACAAAGCAGAGGTGCATGGTACTTTCTGGCCAATACTGGGGGCAGGGCGGGGGGGGGGGGAGCTTGATATCATCTAAGGCATCAACGTTTCCCTGAGCAGGTGATACTCCGATCGAGACCTGAACTACGGGAGGTGTTGGCTGAACTGAGCAGAGGGAAGAGCTGGGCAGCAAGTAGAACAGGAGGAATCCAGAGCACGGGGGAGCACGGGGGGGCATCGAGGAGCA
>NW_024080674.1:1688327-1968692 GCF_003009895.1 Hyaena hyaena
GGGGGAGCATCGAGGAGCACGGGGGAGCACGGCGGAGCACGGGGGGCACGGGGGAGCACGAGGAGCACGGGGGAGCATGTGGGAGCACGGGGGAGCATCGAGGAGCACGGGGGAGCACAGGGGAGGGCAGAGATCACGGAGGAGCACAGGGGAGCACGGGGGTCACGGAGGAGCACAGGGGGGCATGGGGGAGCACAGGGGAGGACAGAGATCACGGAGGAGCACAGGGGAGCACGGAGGAGAATGGAGGAACACAGGGAGCATGGAGGAGCCCTGGGGAGCACGGGGGTCACGGAGGAGCACAGGGGGGCATGGGGGAGCATGGGGGGCCTGGGGGAGCACAGGGGAGCATGGAGGAACACGGGGGAGCACAAAGGAGCACAGGGGCGCACAGGCGGGAGGAGACCACGTGAGGATATCCTGCCAGAAAGGTGCGCTGGAGCCAGCCTCTCAGGGGGCCCGTGGGCGAATGAATTCTGCTCACACACAATGCGCTCACACCCCCCGGGCATCTTGTTAAAAGGCTGCCTCTGAGTCAGCAGGGCTGGGGCGGGGCCCGAGGGTTTCCAAGTGTCCGGGAAGTTCCCAGGAGACGCCAAGGCCGCGGCCCCCAGACCGCACTGTGAGTCTGAAAGTTTTAGGCCATGACTCGATCCTAAGAGCAGGGGCGAGGTCAGGGGAGGGGATTTTCCCGATATCCTCTGGACTCTGTGAAAGCATCTGGCAGCCCAGGGACCCTCCAGAAACCACTAAGGCTCAGCCGTGTGGGGACTCCTTCGGTGAGACTTTCCGCACAGAGCAGGCTGTCTCTGCCCGGCAGACACACCCCGCTCGGGTGCTGCAACTCAGAAACTCCGACGAGGGACAGCTCACATGGATATTTTTTTCTTTCAACTGAACTAAACTCGCCATAAAAAATATATGTATAGATATATACGTATACACACACATATACACACATGTCTATAGATAGCCAATCTCTGCATGTAATCACAGCCACACATAGGACTGAAATGAAATCTTACAGACACTAAATCATCTCACGTGAAATCATCAGAGGATTCAGGGGCTGGGATGGTTTCGTTGTTGCCGCAGGTGCCCCAGGCAGACCCAGACTTCTCCCTCCAGAGGCTGTGGGAGGAGGCATCTCAGGCCCGGCGGTCCGGTGGGCAGGATGGGTCCCGTCGGTGAAGGCGATTAACGAGAAACCAGTGAGCAGGCCAATGCTGAGATGCTGAGTACCCCCCGCATCCCCCCCCCCCCCGGAGGCGAGCACCCGAGCCAGGGCGGCCGAAGCTGGGGAGGTGAGGACCAGGAAATCAGCACCCCGCATACCACCTTCGACGCTCTCTCCCAGGTCCGCTGGGACCTTTGTAAGACAATCTGGGTGACAAATACGGGCCGAGGAACACTGCCCTTGGAAGAATCCCAGCGGCGAACGAATGTCCCCAAACAAAGGGTGCACTCCACCCCTCCACCATGCTTGCCGCTCAATCTAATTACTCACCTCTGCAGCTTTAAATCAAAGGTGGCTCCTCTTAAGTATAATTACCTTTGCCAGCAGCTTGTAGAACACAGTAAGTGAGGAGCTACTAAGCAGGAATGGTTTCTACAGGACATTATATATGCCCTGGACTAAATCAACGGCAGCCAGGACCCATAGCCTCGGATACACATATAACTCAGCCGCGAGCAAACGTATGCTGCTGGTAGAGCATCACGCATACACGTAAACACAGCGATTCCTTCGCCTGTGTCAGCAGGCTAGACACCCCACAATGCAGGTGAATAAAGTAAGAGAAAAGGCTTCTCTGAACCTCGAATGCACAGTCTGCATTGCTATGTCGGTTTTTCCGCAAGAAAGCAAGTCGCCATCCCACCAGCTAGTCTCTGAACCAGTCCCAAATACAGGAAAGGAAAGCAGACGAAGTCTCACTTTTTCCACCACTGAATGCCCCTATCTGACCACCTTTCTTACCCCGGGAAAGAGGCGAAAGAGCGAAGCCAACACGACTCTGGCTGACTTTGACGTACTCATTTTTCTCCCGTTCAACCTCGCCACATCCTTCATTCCGATGTACGAAAACATTTTTTTTTTTAAACCATGAGCATCTTTCTCATTTCAGGCTCGTCAATTCCAATTTTGCCTAATTAATAAATAAATCAACACCTGAAAGGAAGTGGAAGTTGCCAAGAACTTTTGGCCTTAACCAAAAGGAAGCTACGGTGAGAGAGACTTACAATGTGGTTCTTTCAATCCAGGGGCTCCATCTCACTTCCCACTCTACTTTGCATAAAACTGTTTCTTATACGGTGTGCCCAAAGCAGGATCGTCTCCAAAGGCACTATTCTGGTAGTCCTCAAACTGTTGGCTGTCACCTCCGTAATCATCACATTAACATTTATTGAGCACTTACTATGTGCCACATATGCACGAAGCACACTGTATACTCAATCCATATAATCCCCCCCCCCCCCCCCGGCAACCCCATATGGTATTAGGATAATTATTTTCAAAACTGAAAACCTAGTGCTTAGAAGGTTAACAGCTTCTCTGAGGTCAGACAAAGTAAATAACAGCCTCGATCTGAATTTTTATCTGAGTTCAAGGCCATGGGTTATAACCCTTCAGAGCATATAGTATAAGGCTGTTGACTCTGTCGGCCTGGTATCCCTTCTCCGTTCCTTTGGTAATATCACCTTGATTTTGCTTTGGCAATTTGCCACTAGTTGCTCCTGGCTCTTGCAGCCCTGGATACCTACATGAGGAAGGCGGGACAATGAGAAGCTAGTGATTGGTTCGGAGAAGGCCATGCAAACCCCCGTGGGCCAGTGTAAACCCTGAAGCATTTGCTGGGGGTTCTCTGAAGGAGTGCTTTCTTCTGCCAGCATTGCTAAGTCAGACGCTGCCAGGTGACCACTGTGACCGCCATGTGTAAAAAGGAAGGAAGAGTCTCAGAGATAGACCTGGCCCAATCCCACCCCTTAGGTCTCTGTACCTATAGATACCAAGGCTGAGGCTCAGTTGAGACACGCAGATAAGGTATAATTTATCATCAGCTACATGATTCATTAAACATTTGCCTTCTAGAAGTGCTGAGTGTGCCCTTGGAATCAAACACCCCTGGGGTTAAATTCTAGTTGCGCTGTATATATTTGCTATAGGAGCACATTACTTAACAGCTCTGTGCCTCAGTTTTCATATCTGGAAAATGGGGATATGAGCAGTGTGCCTACCTCCTTGGTTGAGAGGAAAGCTAAATGGAGTCAGGTACATGTAAAGGATCTGGGGCAGTGCCTGGCATGGAGCAGACATTCAGTAAATATTCACAAGTCTTGAATATTATTTTTCAGAGAACAAAACAGAGAAAAGTTTATGGTGAGCGGTGAAAAGGATCTAGCATAGCTGCTAACCAGAGGCAAATCCAAAAACCTTTATAGAAAGTTATTGCCCTAAATGCTGAATAGGGGCCAGGATGTGCAGACAAGAAGGATCCTGCGTCCAGGAATGGTTCATTGGAAGAGATCATCTATCCCTGATGGAACTGCCAGGAGCTGCCTGGGATAAAATCGTGATAGATCAACAGTTAGACCCAGAAGCAAACATACACACAAACAGAAATGAGCTTGAATTCTTAGTGACTCATAGATCGTCTTCATCCAGCAGACCGTCCGTCTGTCCGTCCATCCGTCCATCCAGTTAACACTCGCTGGCTTTGTTCTGGGCACTTTATCACTAACCCGTGAAGACAGAGGCTATACCTTCTTAATCCTCACAGTCCTGGCACACAGCACAAGGTCTTGAAAATAATAGAAATTAATACATATCTGCCGAATGAATAAAATAATGACTCTCAAATACAAGTACTCCATTCATGAACATATCTTCCACGAATCCGTCTGATCTAATCAGCCCTCCTTCCCTTACGTCATATCCATGTCTCTTTCAGGTTATTCCCGGAATGAGGTTCGTGCCCTGAAAGGGCTGCAGGCAGCAGCAGTGTCTGCCAGCAAAGTTTCATGTTCGAGTCCTCACCGCACACATTCCCCTCTGCTCCTCTGGGAGCAGGAACTGTCTTTTATTTTTCCTCCATGTTCCTCCCATAGAAAATTAAAACATCTCAACCCACAAATGGCTTTGCTGAGTGGTTATGTGTCACAGCTGTTTTCATGATGCAGGAATGATAGGAAACCCTTGCCCTTATTTTAATTAATTCTTTTTTCTTTTCGTAAAGAATGTTGTAAGTTTCCATTGCTACTGTTTTATCTTGGGGGACTGGCCACTAACTTGTCCAAGCCTTTCCCTCCTCTGCCGCAGGACAGCAGTCCGCGGTAGTGCCCCAGCATTCAAACTGAAGTGACAAACAAGTATTCCTGTTTGTTTATCGGAGTGCGGTGCCAGACTCAAAAGCTAAACCAGAGCACACAACTTTTCCTGTGGAGCGGGTGCCCAGGGGACTGTGGTCTACAGTGAAAATAAGATCATTGTTTAAAAAAGACAAAGAAAAAAAAACCCACCACCTCACACCGTGCACTGTTACCCATTTGAAAACACGTCCGTGTTCCTTACATATTCCGCTTAGAGTACTAACAGGTCAGTCCACAGGAAATGCAAGAATACGTTATATTTTAATCAGGGCACATAAAACACTGTCTAGAATGTTATGTTGCCCGAGGGAATGCAGTGAGCAGGGAACGTTTACAAACTCCAGGTCAGTCCCCCCATTACATCACTGTGAAAAAAAGAAATTTATGAGGTTAAATTATATGGATGTTATATATTGGAACTGTGAGCCCATTCCCAAATGAGAATGTTGGCTGAAAGAGCCAGATTCCCTGAGAGAAATTTTTAAGTACTTCTATTGTGGATGTTTTCCTGGCAACTTTCTCAAAAAAAAAAAAAAAAAAAAAAAGTAAAGACATATTCTTTGAAGATCATGAAATGAATTAAAAAAAAAGAGAAGTCTCGTGACTAAAGAGAATTCCAAAATTCCAAATTCCAAAAGAGAGGGCACCTAAAAGAGTGACTTGAACTCTTCTGCTCCAGAGACAAGAACACAGAAGTTACTTTGTGGAACTCGCTGGTGATTTATTTCATCTATTCCTCATCTAAGTGATTGGAAACACAGATGTTGACGCCGTAACCTTGCTTCCAGTAAATAATTCCTCAAAGGACACACATTTGCTTAACCGTCGTCACAAGATGATAAAACTTATGAAACATTTATGGAAGCAGCAATGCAGTTGTGTTGGTTTATGTGTTTGGGAAGTTTTGAAACTCCTAGCCCCAATTTCCCACCTCCCCTTCGTCCCTGGAAAGGAACAGTGTCTGAGGGGAGGTTCCCGTACCTGGACTGGAGAGATTGCCTCTCCCCTCCCCACCTCGTTCTTTCCTTCTCCATTTGTGGCTGCAGTTTGACAGTAAACAGAAGGGCTGTCGTGCTGATCTCAAAGAACAATAATTAAACCAAAGGGAGAGCAGACGAAGTACTCTGTGGGACCAAGAGAGGAAGAATAAAAACCCCGCCAGGGAACTGTTTTCTTCTGCTTTCGAGCCTGCTTCCGAGACAAGCGAACGTTCACATGTGCCGTGTGTGTGCATCCATATATCCAACATTTACTAAGAACCTACTATATTCGGCTCTGTGGGCACAAGTCATGCAGGTATCTAAATATTCCAAAGGCTCCAGCAACCTTGGATGACTCTTCGATTCACTCATTTATTCAGCCATCCGTGTATTTGACAAAAACACCTACTGTAAATGAAATGGTCCCCGTGATTTGAAGGATCAACCCCTGACATGATAAAATACAGACAAGGGAACAGAAATTGCAAGACAGTGTAGGGCCTACCTTCCTCTATCAGCTATTACTGTTACCCTTCCCATCTAGGGCTGATTTTCCTGTGCGGGACACACGGGCGTAACTATGGTTCTGTTTCCCAGAAACCCCAGGGAAGTGCCACAGACACCCCTGGGGAAATACACCGTGATGTTGCCTTCATGTTCATCCTGAAGAGCTTTCTGGTTGATTCCGTTAATAGCTTAGCCTCAGTGTGAGCATATGCATTGACTAGGTCCACCTCTAACACAAAACTCATGCATAATAAGGGCTTTCTACACTCTCTCCTTACCCCCAGAGACACACACTAACACTCGCTACATACCTGATCTGGCCATACGTGAAACATACATTCACAACACACATAATTGACATACAGTCACAACTCACCCCCACAGTAAAACAGACTCACAACACACATAGACACATTCTAAGGACTATGATGATGGTGGTTGTGAAAAGCATATGGTACCACGTGGTCCTTCCAGATCCTGAGGTCCTACCTTATTAACATTTCTCCCCCCAGGACCTAGCAGCTCACCCCACTACGTGTTTGTTCGACTGCATTAAATGTCAGTTTGATTGCTTGACATGTCACACGGCAGAAGTGACTACTGTTATCCTCTCCTTATAATACCTCTAAACAAAATCTGAGAGTCCATCCTTTCCTAACCCACCCCACCCATGTTTAACACCCCATGGGCTCCAGGATCTGGATGGCAGAATTATAAATAATGGAGGATATAATGGTCATCCAGCTCTGAAGCTCCATCCATCCCACACCCTGAGGACAAATGCGATTTCTTTTATGCCATTCACACTTCCCTTTTAATGTCTCTCTGTTCCCCACTCCACCCCAAGATGGCGACTGGTCGTATGCCTGACGTACTTGGGATTCATGCCATGTTGATGGCTGAGTCTCCCTCACTGTTGGGATTATTGACATATTTTATTTATTCAGTTTACTAGCCTCAAGCAAACATTTCACAAGCGCCTACTAGGTGCAAATGAGTGAGTTAAATTTTTGGTAAGAGAAATGTACATTTCAGGAACGTCCAAAGTAAGAAATATTAGCTGTTTCCATAATGTTTATTTTTCTCAACTAATTCTCTTGCTAAATTCAGTAAAATTCTCACAACTGTTTTTCTCTGCATCAATTACGTATGGGAGAATTGTAAAAATTCTTAAGAGTATCCAGTACAAGATTGCACATAATAAAGAAAACTTTAAAAATACGCTAAATATCGATTAACAGAGGAGTTGATAAGTGAGTAAAAATAATACATTCTTGTGTTAGAATATTATAAAACATATGAAAAGGAATTCACTATATTTTTAATCTATTATCTCTCCCTCCCTCTTTTTTTCTTTAGCTGCCTATCTACATACTTGGATAGAGCCTACACACAAACTTAAAAAAATCAATGTGCAAAACATAGTGTAAAAATATTTACATAAAAATATTAAACATATACAGAAGGACATTAATGCCCTTTGCTCCATATATATGCAGGCAGAATTATAAATGATGGAGGATATACCCACCAAAGACTGAATAGTGCCCATCTCTGGGGAGAGAGCAAGGGCGGGAGGGAAATAGTAGTATTTGCTGAGCGCTTATTATGCATGGAACACTGTTCTAAGTACTTAATAAGGATCTACTTTTTAAATCCTCATAATGGTGCTTGGGAGCCATTGTTCTCCTTTATGTCTATTTACAGGACTGAGGCACAGAGATTTTAAGATTGGTGTTCAAAGATGATATAACTTTACCTGTAAAGTTGAATTCTTTTGTATCTGAAATTTACTGACCAGGTGAAATAAATTCATCTTATTATTGATAGCTCTTCCTTCTAGTCTCTATGACTGACTATGCCCATCCAATATTAATAAAGAAAACATTTATGTCAAAGACAATAAAATAAGAGGCTCCTTTTATTCCATTACTCAATAAAATAACCTCAAGTCAGATAGCGAGGCAGTTGGCTGAACTGTATTATTACAAAGGTTTGCTTCAAAGTGCCACACACATTCAAAAATTAAACAACAACAACAACAACAACACAAATCCAAAAAACCTACAACCAACAACAACTCAAAACAATCTTAGGGGTTTTCTCCCCCCCCCCCCAAAGATGCTATCATGATTTCTGCCATAAGCAACACTTTCCCTCTGTGTTACACGTCCTCAAACTTCACAATCATCTCTGTTTCATATTCTTCAAAGTAATCATTTAAATGTCACCTATAATTAAATACTTACAAGTAAGAAACACCTTTAGAGACCTTGACCATAAATATTATGAGGAGCGATAAACCGGAAATCTGTGAGGGTAGCTTTCCAGTTGTTGAAATAAATAACGGGCCGGCATCAATGCATGTGTTCCATATTTTTGATGGCCAGGAGGAGTCACGGAGCCTCTAAGAGATTTATAGAGAACAGATGAGCAGCGTCTGACTTCAGGACACATCCACAAAGATGCTGTAGGAAGTGGGTGAGCACGATCACTTACTGAGACACCCCAGATGGACTGTGTTCGTGGTTTTCATGGTTTTTTTTTTTCCTACTTCTGTTTAATCAAACAGGAATGGACTTATGAAATGCCATCGTGGAAAGTGCAAGAGGTTTCAAAAATCCTATGTATATATAGGATTTTTTTATCTTCATAGGCTCAACCATTCAAGGTGGTGCTTTGGATTTAGATATGCCAGATGATGCTCTTTATTTATTTGTTTGTTTTATTTGCCACAATTGGCTTACTTCCACCTGGAGGAAACACTAAACTTCAGTCCATGCCCTAGGTCCCCACATCTCTCTCCTAGCCACTGGACATTTATTTATGTGACTCTGCTATCAAGCATTAAGTACTGTGACAAGCAACAGTACACAGTGTCTGAGTACTCTGGCCTCTGGTAGGCAGAGCCAGGTTTCAATGTCTTATTTGGAAGCTTATGAGATCTTGAAGCTATTTGTAATTTGGTAATTCTCTTATCTCTTCAAGGGGCCAATAATAAGACTCTCTAGCCGTCGGGATGTTATGGGGAGAGACTTTAAGTAGCTGGCCTGCACGAAGTCCATGTTCTGTAAATGTTAACTAGTAAGTGTAGGCTTTCTGGGTTAGCATGACGAGGGTCAACAAGCAGTATTACGTTGACCGTATTATGATGACGATCACTATTGCATTATGACAGTGACGGTTATGATTGGCACCATCTTCCTCGTCACCACCATTTGGATCCCATTCGCTCATGGAAGCACAGACGATAGAAAGAAAGGGCTCAGAAGTCTCATTATTGGGAGGACTCAGGAAAGAAAAAGGAGGGAACTGATGAGGCAAAAGAGCCACTGAAGAAAGTAGGAGAAAATAGGAAACAGAACAAGATGGTGAAGGAAGCTCCAAAGAACAAAGCTAGGTTTCCTGTCCTCCCGTTCTGTAGCATTTCCAGAATTTCAGAGATGGTGAGAAATAAAAAAAATAATAAAGCTCTGGACAATTCCTTGTGTTTCATTCTTGTCTCTTGACTCTGGTGTCCAGGGTCTGGCCAACTCCCAAGCAAACAGAGTCCCTCTTACATATTGGCTGCACTGCTTTCTCCTTAACTGAAGGATCCTCTGGGCTCTGATGTTTCGTGCTATGACTAGGTACATAGATGAGAAAATGGATGCATTTCCCTGTTGAGATGCATTAGGGAAAATGGTCCCATTTCTAAAAACAGGCGATTGCCACCAGAGAGTGAAAAGAGAGAGTACTTATATTTTTTTCTGTTGACTAAAAGCCCAAAGTGGATATGGATCCCCTTGAATAATTTTTTAAATGTTTTGGCATTCAGAATTGGGAGAGAGAGAAAGGGAGTAGAAGGAGGAGGAGGAGGGGGAGGAGAAGGAGAGAGGAGGAGGAGCAGATGAAAAAACAGAAGGAGGAGAGGACTTAGAATTTTCCGCCCTATATCCTGTAACTCAAAGCCATGGTGAGTGCTTCAAATACAGAATCCTGGCCTCAACCCCCTCCTATGGAATCAGAACTAGGAACTGGCCTGGGAATCTGCAAGGCTGCATTTTCACAAGTTTTTCAAGGGACAAGGATACCAAGTTAAGGTTGAGGACCACTTCTCTAGCCTATATGGCAAACCAGAATGTTATTTCCAATCCCTCCATATCCGGAAACTTTCCTTGGCCAGTAAGGGCTCTCCAGAGCTTCTCTCTGATACTCTGGGAGGGCAAGTTCCTTCTGGTGTTTCAAGTTTCTTGAAGTTTTACTGAAAGCCTCTGTCTTCCGGGTGTTCCTTTGACCCAAGCGTGACTTGGCCTCCTTTGCTCACATCTGGTTCATGAATCCCTTGCCCCATACAGGTCCTGGGCGCCCACAGGGTCTTCCCAGGTGGTCATTCCACCCCGTCCTCATGGGCCCCGAAACTTCCTGCCCCCAGCTATTGCTCTCTTCACAGATTTCCTTACAACGGTTCCCTCTTTTATGTATTCACATAATTTTATTTCAAAATGAAGATTTACGTCACCACAGTCCATGAAAACCCAGCATCATTTGCCACCAGTGATCAGAAAATAAAAATCCAAGTGCTATTTTTCACTGGATACTGCTCCTTGAAAAAGGTCTCTGAATTTGAGGTCTACCCTTTCTGATAAAGACTCATGAGACAGGTGTTTCAGGCCAACACCACATAGACTTTCTGCTTCATCATATCAGAGGGGTTGAAAACAGGTTGGAAAGGGGACATGGTTTGCACTCTGTGCCTGACTCCCACAGCGGGAGAGCTCTGGCTTAAGAAGCCTTCAGAAATGGGCTTGCTTTCCTCACTAAACCCTCCATAAAGCTCTGGCTGGCCTGGGCAGAGGTCATGGCCGTCAGGAGTGTCCCCTAGAGGAGACTATGGTACACGTCACTGGTCTTGTCTGGCCCCTCCCCCACCGAGACGCAATTTTGTCTCCTTGGGTTTCCTACCTGTGACTCCCAGTAACCATGCCACCATCATTCATTCTATCAAACCACACTGACTGAGCACCAACTATGTTCCAGGCTTCGTGGGCAGACAGCAGGATAAGACAGAAAGCAGATCTCTTCATGGTCATGAGCTCAGACTCACGGCCATGATTTCAAAATTTAACACGTATCGAGCGCTCACCATGTGTGAAGCACTGTCCTAAGTGCTTTGAGGAGTTCATACATTGCTCTTCCCAACAACCCAAGGTGGAGGTTGTTATCTCTACTTTACCAATAAGGAAATCAAGGCATGGAGAGGCTTATTAACTTGTTACTGTAATGACTAAAATGTATTGACCACTTACCTTGGACCAGGCACCGTGCTAAGCACGCCATCGGATTTGCCTCAGTGAGTCCTTGTAAAAACCCAACGGGATGAGTTCTTCTATCAGGTCTGTTCTGCTAATGAGGACACCGGAAATCTGGGAGGTAGAAGTGCCTAAGGTCACGCAGTGAGGAAGTGACCCATTGGAGAGAAATCGACCCCCTGTCTGTCTGACTACAGGGTCACCCCCTTGCCCTGACACTGTGTCGTCTTATGGGTGTGCAGAGATGGGTAAACACGATTCTAGGACTCCGCAAAATGTGCTTAGAAGAGTGGCCTCTTCCCCTCTATGGTCAATTCTAGGATAAATACACCTTCAAACATTTTCCTTGTTTCCAGTCTGACTCATAGAATGACAGGCTGAGAATTTTCAGTAAGAACCGGGTATATAACTACAGGAGAGAAACAAAAGGAAGGAGAGAATTAGAATTAATGGGATAAACCCAGGCTGGTGTTTCAGACAAGCCTCTCAGTATACTCCGCGCTCACCTGCCATTCTGTGCACATCTTGTCCAGCCTTGGACTGAGTCTTTCACCTCCCCCACCATCAGTCTGGTCCAAGATAGTGCCAGCTTTTGACCTGACTGATGCAGGAGCCTCCTACATGGCCGACCTGCATGCAACCTTGGTCTCTAATATACCACACACATGGCAGTCAGAAGGGTGCTGTAAAGACCAAAGCCGGGTCCTGTCTCCCAGGCGTCCCCGCCCTCCAAGCTCTCCAGCCAGCGTGCAGTTCCTTACAGGTCTTGGGTCCTGGAGGCTTGATGACAGCCTGTCCTCCTGTGGGGACCTCCTGAGGCTCCACCACCCTGGCCAGCTTGCTGCCTGCCAGCCCCCCACCTGCTCCAGACCCACAAGGTCAGACGTGTCTGCGGTTGCCTTCCCTGTTGGGCACGGGCAGTACTTCTCTCCCTGCGATGTCACGCAGAACCCAGGTGCAATGTCAATTGCACCGAGAGGCCTTTTCTGGCCCTCTCATCCAAGACGGCGCCCCTTCCCCTCATGCCCTATGCCCTACCCGCTTTCGGCGTCATATGACACTATGCGCCTGCTCACTTGTCTGGAATCTCTGTCTGCCACGCTAAATGGAAGCTTCAGGAAGGCAGGCCTTTTGTCAACTTCCTTCAAGCCTCCAGCTCTAGCACCTTCCACAGTGCCTGGTGCAGAGCAGACCTTCAGTAACATCAGTTAAATAAAGATTTCCAGGCAGGCAGCCAAAACTCCCACCTGCTCGCCGCCACTGAGATCCCAAATCCCTTTGTCCTGAGATATACCTTAACAGGCACCAGCCAGCCTCCCTTCTCCCCTCTCCCCTCTCCCAGACACTAATCTGAAGGTGACAATTAAAAAGTGGAGAAGGCGTTACCAGGAAACAGCCTGTAGCTTTCTCCTATTAGCTTAACACCCCTAAGCTGCGCAGCCTCAGGCCTGAGGGGATGAGCACAGGTTTGCCATGGGGGAGGGGCAGTCGCCAAACCCAGGGAGGCTGAGCAGAGGGAGAGGTCAAGTTCAGGGGTCGGACAGGAGGATCCCCAGCCCCTTCCTGTTGCAACATCAGGGATGCTCCCTCTGAGGGTCTTGGCTTAATGAGGAAGGCCACTAACCCATTTTATCAGCAAGCACAGTCTATAAGATGAATACATAATATTCACTGCAAAAAGGTGAAATCCCTGCTCTTCATGGGAAGGCAGATGACGTCATGGTGAACAACATGCAGGTTCATTGCCAAAATCACTGTCTTTTTGTCATTAGTATTTTTAAAATTGATAAATATTCAAAGTGCAGTTACGATCATGATTGGTACCGAGGTCTGCCAAAAAAAAATGTTAGATGTGTGAAAGGGATCCTTCTACTCAAAAGTAATTAATTAGTATACAAACTAATACGCTAATTAAAGTATTTATTCCTTTATTTACAGTCACATTTATTCATTCATCAGGAAATGTTTGTTTAGTGCCTAATAGGTACCAAGGACTAATTCAAGAGCCTAGATTTTTTCCTAGAATCCGCCCCCCACAAAATAAATAAATAACAGGAAGGAGAATAAAAACACGGGTTTATGAAAAAGATCTTATGTGCATGCCAGGGACCGCACCAAGGGCTTTTCTACATCGCATTAGTTAATCGTCCAGACCACAATGGGAGGTGAGAGATATAGCCTGTGGCCACGTGACAGAGGGAACTCCAAGGGCAGCGAGGTTAAGGTTTAACTGCTGGCCAGTTAGATAGGGAAGCGTTCTGACCCAATCCCAGATTTGCTTGGCTCTTACTTAACATTTGCTTTTCAACAGCCTCACGGATTTGATTCACCAGGCACCACGCAATCCCTCCATTAAGGCTGGGCTTGTGTTTTTATCTCCATGCACTGCCTCCATGGTTCTGAGCGTCCCACTGACTATCACTGAGGGGCCAGGTGGGCAAACAGAATGCAATGCACCAGCCCATATACGGGAGGCCACACCAGACCTGCCCCTGCCCACCTCCCCTGCCTCTTTTCTTATTACCTCCTTTCCCGTTTTAACGTGCTCCGGCCACACCGGGCTCCTACGTATTCCTCAAAGAAGCAAGTCAATTTCGGCCTTAAGTGCTTACTGCTTCATTTGCCCGAGACATTTCTCCCACATCTGTGCTCGGCTGGTTCCTCACTTTTTGTTCAGGTCTGATCAAATGTTAGCACCTGAGAAATACCAGCTCTGACCATTCCATCTAAAAAGGCAACCCTCCCATCCCTCTTTATTCCATTAATCCTAATGGATTTTTATGAAATGCAGTTAGAACTAATTAATATTGTATTATATATTTGTTGCTTAGCTTTCTGGTCTTAAAAGAATTTTAGCTGTGTGAGGGCATAGGCTTTTCTGCTGTGATATACCAGCACCTAGATCAATGCCTGGCAGACAGTGGGTGAGTAGGCAACATCTGTTGAATGAATGAATGCATAAATGCACATCCATACAGACCCAAGAAAGAACTGACTTCATAGACACAGAGGACCGAGACTCTATTCAGAGATGCCACTAAAGACACCATCCTCCGTCAATGTTCTCCGTACCCTCCCAGCAGGCTTAGACTTCACAACAAATGCAGAGAAAGAATAATAGGAACGGGGCCCTTCCTTGGCAAATGACTGTAGCTATTCTAGATAAAATATCACAATAGATTAAGTGCATGGGCTTTGGAAGCAGGGAGTTTAAAACCCAGCTTGGCCACTGCATGACCTTGAGCGAGCTGCTCTGCACGTTTCTCAGATCCCCATCCGTAAAAATGGGGATTACAATGGCATCTAATGCATACTGTTAGAAGGATGAAACTTGGCTCAGACTTCCCCTCTGGGACCGGTCTCCCCTGACCATCCACACTTGAAAGGCCAGCCTCTTGCTCTTCAATTTTTGGTTTTCTAAAACCACTGTCATCATGGAGCTTTTTTTCTTTATGAAATTTATCTTTTTGTTGTTGTTGTTTTACTTGTATATTCTCCTGCTTCCCCTTCCTGGAGGCTGAGATCCCCCATTCAGCCTATTAACTACCCCCCCACACACACACACACCATCCCTGGGATGCAGGTGTCCACAACAGAACCTGGCACATAGTAGGGACTCAAGAAATAATTGCTGCTCAAATAAATGAAATATAGGAGCTTGGTAAGGTGCCTGGTGTATATAATAAGCACCTCCATAGCGGCAGATATCATTATTACCGTTGTCATTAAAGTTGTTGTTGCTGCTCGTGCTATAATTACTATCTTTTGGGAAAGAAACATTTTTTTTTGAGCTGACACAGGGCTCAACCAGCCCTGTATAGGTCATTTCTCAGCAGAGGCTAAAACACTACTCAGCGACTGTATTTCCAGTTTTAAAAACCGAAATGCGCCCATGTTTGATATTTTTTCAAGCCCCGATCCCCTAGTCTCATGATATTCATTGGTTGCTCATTTCCTTTCTGGTTATAAATTCTTCATGGTCTGGCTATTGAGGGTAAAGACGCACTACCGCCGTCAGCTTTGACCTCTAATAGCTTCAGTGCACTTTCTCAGCCCCAGTCTCGTATAACCCTTTCAAAAAAACTGGGCCATAAGAAGAATGATGAGGTTACCCCCATCTTATAGGTTGAAGAGTTGGTGAGGGGGGCAGAGATTTGAGAGGCTTGCCCTAACCTACAAGGAAAGAAAAGGAATAGACCTAGGGATTTGAACTTGGGCCACTCTGACTCCTGAACTCATCATCTTACCCCTTAAGCAGGCTTTCTCTCTTGAGCTTGCTCAGGGCTGCATAATGAGTGTGGGCAAACTGCCACCAGTATCCAAGTCCCTTTCTCCTGTTCTAGGGCTCCAGCCACAATCTCAAACCTAATCTCAAGATGGAAAACAAAAAGAAGCACAAAGCCATGGACCCAAGTTCCTAATAAAGGAAACTAGCCGAAGGCAAGTCTGATATAAAACATGCTTACAGCTTTTCATTTTGGAATTTCTTCTGTACCAAATGGTACCGAATGCCTAGAGTAGATTTACCTCTTATCTATAGCATCATCTTGGCCCAGAAGCTATTCAGATCTCCCTCCGGGGTATGAATGAGAAAGGGGCTTCTAAATACATGGAAAATTCTAAGAATCTGATAAATTCAAGTGATTTAAAGGAAGTCCTTTGCGGTTTATATAGAAATATGTATATGCCGCTGCTTTGGCTTCCACAAGTCACTTCTCCCCTATAGAACACCTTGACTTTCCATTTCTTTTTTGTATCGTCCACGTCACCAGATTTCATGGATTTTTCATAATGCAGGAAAGCGTTACGGAAGTTTCTTCCAAATTCATTACAAACAGAATGGCTGCTGACAACTGCTTTTATCTCCTTCTGCCCTTTGTAACTATTTTCATTAAAAACAATAACTGTGTTCTGCCCACCTTAATATCTAAACTGTGTAATTTCCATAGAAATGACTTAGATGTAGCTTAAAGAAGAAAGCTCAGGGGTGATTTCAGAGTATTCATTCAGTTCTGAAAGCACTCAACTAATTAAGACCAGTGATCTTAATTTTTGTACTAACAAGAAACTGCAGAACGCGGTCTTTTTTTTTTTTTTTTAAACCCACCTTAGCATTATAGCAGCTTTATGGAAACATGAGGTTTTTCCTTTAGCATAAATGGACACTACAGCTTTTCCATTAAATTAGTCTTTGGAAAGAGATGAAAAAGAGCTAAAAAGCTCCTTAAAAATCTTCCCTGCTCTGCTGCTTCTCGTGTGCCAAGGGGAGATGTGTAGTTAAAATGCAGTGCTAATTTCTTCTTACCCTGACGAGCAAAGTTTTCGATCTTGAACCCTGAGCTAGCTAGAACAGCCTGTCGAGATTTTTACTTTTAGTTTGCATGCCCACGTTTGGGTTTCTAAAGCTCTTTTTCAAAACGGGATATGTAATATAGTGTCCTGTGTCTTCGTACATTCAGAGAGAACTTTATTCGCCCCTGTTGAAGGTTGAAGGTTGGGAAGGACGCATGATGATACAGAAATTGTTGTTTTTGTTGTTTTTAAACAACACAGATAGAAAGGGAACTCTTACTTAGAAAAATTCAAGACAAATGCTTTCAACATATGATCCAGGTTTTCTTTTTTTTTTCCTCCTGTGTAATTTCTCTAAATTCATGATCTCTAAAACTTTTGCATTGTGGGTTTCCCTATTGTTAAGCATAGGTAAGTAATACTGATATGTGAATAATAGGATTATCTGGCCCTGCCTCCTAAATTTTAATTTCTAAAATTTTAGACAACTTTAGGCCTTGTTTTAGCATCCTGGAGTACTGGAGGGTGCCCAGAGGGACGGCACCATTTTTTTTCCCTGCAGAGGAAATACAAAAGATTCAGAGAGGCAGCAAATGAAAATTCTACAGAACTATTTTAATGATTTTCAAGTCTCTTCCCATTATTTTATCACTTCACCCCTGGAGTCTGCTTTGGAAACAAACATGTCAGCAATTCCCACTTGGAGCTCAGATTCCTATTCTGTGTGTTTGTGATGCAGACAATGTCTTCAGAAGGGACCCAAGTCCTACACCCTCACGATGGTCTCTCTGAGGACGTGAGCAGAGGGAAGCCAACCTCACTGTGGTCAACACTGCAGATGGGGGTCTGAGTTAGACGCCAAACCACGTGTTTGCTGAGACACTTGCCCGTGAGTTCACAGACATAGTCCAGAAGTGGCTATGTGAGCTCTGAAAGTATCTAATTCTTAGTATCATTTCTTAAAGACCAGGGTTTCTTGAAACTGCCTTTCAATTAGCATTGCAACACCTAAAACGAGTGACTGAAAGAAAGGTCAGTAGTACAGGAAAAAAAAAAATGAAAGAAATGATAAATCCAGTGAAAATCGGCTTATATGATAGAGGCCGGTAAATATATGGTGTTTTTTTTTTTTTTCTTACTGCAATATCCAGGCAATCAAGCAAACCCTCTCAATGAGGTTATTTCTTATGTGGTTAGAATGACTAAGCTCATTTATAATCAAAGAGCTGCTCACCAAAGGTCACCCTAAGGAACAGGAGAATTTCTAACTTGAAGTGGAATTTATAAAACTCAAAATAAGAAGAAAGAAATACAAATTGCTACCAGTTACTGAAAAATGGATATAAAAACCTCCAGGATGAACAGGCTCTAAGAAGGTAGGAGAACTGGATCTCTCTGATACAAACGACAGGAAAATATACTATGTTTTTGTCACCTTAGAAAATGAAAATAAATTTCTCCCACGTAAATAAAAATAGAACCGCGTTCTCAACTTGAGAAGCAATAAAATTATTTGTGTGCCAAGCTTCTTTTAATACCACTATAATTTTTTTTATAAAAGTCGCTCAATTTGATTGTAATTAAATATGTAATGAAAAAGCAGTGATTCAGGGAAGCGATGCAATCGTCTCTGTTAGTTTAATGTATTTCCAACTGACTTTGCATCAAACAAAAATGATACTCTGTGGATGCCTGCTCTTAATATAGAATTTGTTAGGCCATTCTGTGCTTTTTAAAGGGAACTTGGGTGGACGCAGGCGCGCCTTTGAAATAGTGGCGGAGTCTTCCCAGGCCGTGACATACCTAAATAAAATTGATGGTACGCATACAGTGATGGAACAGAAGAACTCGTCTGGTCATTTAACTCATGTCAGCTAATTACAGACCCGGCATCAACATGAACAGGTTTTCTTCCTGGCTGATTTTCCTAAGCTGAGCAGCAGTGATGCGCAGAAGTGTATCATTTCAATGGCCTTAAATAATGCCAGGCGCAGTGCCCCTTTAAAACCTGCTCAAGTGAGAGAGAGAAGAAGCCCCTCGCCAGTGGGAAGAGAAATAGATCAACCCAGGTATATTATCCGGTTGGAGAAATTCTGTCAAAGGCGTGAGAAGTCACCTGGGATGAAAGGAAAACTTAAGCCTCTGTTGGAGAATGTTACAAAAGGCAACATGCCTCCAGGGACAGATCTGCTAAAGATGCCTAGGAGGTATTTGTTGGGTGTGAAGGTTCCCCAAACGTAGCAAGAGAACAGAGGTGACAGGGAGAAAAATCAGTGTTAGGTGGCAGAAAAATAAATGCACGGTCGTTCTGAGGAATGTTTCTACCCTCCTCCAAAGTAGCCTTAGATCTCCAACCCCCAAGCCTCAAGAAGATTTTCATCCTGCAGAAGTTTCTCAGAGACCCCTCCCCCTTACCTACCTTCCACGAGAAGTCCCTGTCACTTACATTCTGCTGATTAGGGCTAATGTATTGTGTCCTGATATGGCAGATTAAAAATGAAATCAATAAATGCCTAAAATAAATGGGCTTTTGAGATGTCCCATTCAATCTGGGTCTTTAAGGGTGAGGTGAGAAGTGGGAGAGGGAAATCAGGAAGGGAGTTGGGGAAGGGACCACTTAAGTAATCAATTTCCATCCAAAACGCTCAGGGCAGGATGCGATTCTCAGATTCTCCGTGGGACCTGTCCTTCCTTTTTCAGGGATCTGCTTTAAATAACAAGAAGAACCAGAACAGTTCATGCTGCTGGGGCCCCTCTGGAGGGCGGGGGGAGGGGGGTGTTGTATGTTTATTTTTTCCATTCAGCTGTTAAAAACATACCGTTTGAGTAAGTGAATGGGGTCTAGAACATGAAGTATTTAAATCTTCAAGATGTGAACTTGTCTTTCTGAAGTATGTTTAAACAAAGTGAGAGTGCCAGGGTCCCGGACTCCACCCAGATTCCTCTTCCCTGGAATCCCATCCCACTTGCCAGTATATTAAAGGTAAACTTCACCGTGAGCTGCCTGCCTCCCGCCCCCCCCCCCCCCCCCCACTGCTGGTACAGATTGCTGAGACCTCACTGGGTTCACCCATGCACTGGCTCTCAGGAGGCTTAAAGGCGATTGCTGGGGTCAACTCCTGCTCCACTGCAGGATTCAGAACTGTCCCTGATGAATATGTTTCCCATGTAAATAAACTATGCCATTAAGGTGCAAATTGCAACTTTTAAGTAATGATTGCTAATAGTCTAATGTTTACTGCCACACAAGGACATTCATGAAAACAAAATCTGCATTATTCATCTCCATATTAAATAAACAAAATAAATTGAAGGAGCTGTTCTTTCCCCGCAAGTCTTTCCTCAGATCTGTATTATCAGATAGCTGAGGAGAGTCAACAAGAAGGAAACATTTAATCTCTTTGGGCTGGCAGAGCAGAATCCTATAACTTATGTATACATTCGATATTCACAAGCCCCAAAGATTCTGCATTCTACTACGATTGGCTGGCATTATATAAAAACAATGGTTCGGGGTGGTAAAATAAAATACATGTATTACACATGTCTGTGTACAGAGGCTATGACAGACTGTAGAAAATAGAGCGGTTTGCACTGTAAGTCTGCAATTTTAAATTTTTAACTACTCTGAATCCTGTAAAATACAAACAAATCAAAACACTGCTCTGTTTTATTTTACCTTTCTGCCATCTTCTCTATCTGCCCTAAAACGGATTGGGGGGAAGAGATGCTGATAGAAAATCCCGCAATATTCTCAGGTAAAAGGGGATGCATTTTAGTGGTGAGTGAAATATACATCCAAGGAAGCCAGCATACACACTCTCACACACACACAAACCCCTGGGGTACCGTAGGCTGTTTTCTGAACTTTTTTTTTTCTTGCCCAAAGTAAAAGTACGGTGGAATAGCATAGCTTTAGAAAGGAAGGAAGAATGACATTTCAGAGGGAAACAGAGGGAAATGTTCTGACTTAGCTGTTTCCTTAAAGAGAACTGCCTACCTCACATCCCTTCTTTTAAGGAGGCGGGGAGAGAACAAAACAAATAAAGACTGTAATTCCCCATCACTTATAATATCATCTTGTTCATTCTATCTGCATACCTGCTTTATTAGAAAGTTCTGTAACTGATTCCCTGAACCATGAACTTAAAACTAATAATGCAAAGGAATCAAATTGCCTCGAACAGTTCTTGGGAAAGAGTTTCAGCTCTGATTCACTCACAGGCTTTTTCTATCTTACATTATTCATTAATCAAGCTAGAAATCAAGCTTTCAGCATCAGTCCATGGGAGTAATTACTTACAGTTGTGCATTGCGTTTAATTTCAGGCAGCGATAAAAGTTAGTATGGCCACAATCCTCGAACCCACCTTGTTCTTTTCCCTGCATGATCAAGTGCCTAAAGAATCCCGAAGTGGCTAACTTTTCTCGTGAATCACCACCTCAGCTAAAACAGAGTATAGCATCGATGACTTTGGAGGAAAGAAACATCGAACGAAAAAAAAAATCTGTTGTATTAATATGTGAGCAAATAAATACTGCAAGAGGGGCCTCCTTGTGTACAATATGAATTATTCCCTTTCAGTTTGACAAGGGTTTCTGCTTTTTTCAGTGAAAATAATAAAGCTCTGAAAACAAACATAAAGACACTAGGAATACAATAGCCTAGTGAACTGAAACTAAAGTCATAACTTTCAAACGCGCACACACACTACAGTAAATAGACCAGCCAGCTCCAATAGATACCGGATTAATGAAAAGGATCTAATTTAAATAATGTGATACAGCATTATGTTACATACACCTGGATCCTCATTGATCAGCGGATAATTATAATCAAAGTAGTGCAATTCTGAGCAATGCACTTTTTGTAATGAGCTAACCAAAGGAGACATGTCCAGTCATTCTGGTAATTTAAATTACTGCCTAGTTGTTGATGGCCTTTACCGGAACAAGGGGAAAAAAAAAAAAAAAGAGTAATTTTCAGGGCAGTATCACTTCTCGCTGGACTGTTGCCCAGGGTTTTCTTTTGGGACAATAAGGACATTATCTCTAATAATCTAGCTACCCGAAAACTTGGGTTGTTAGAGCTAGAAGGAGCATGCTTACTTTTCCTGGGTCTAGACGGCCAGCGCACACCCCAGTGCTGTCAGATTGCAAAACCATCTAAGTTTTAACAAATAAGCGACTGAAATGTAGACAGGGGCCGGGGCAGGAGGGAGCAGCTGTTTTCAAAAGAGGTAGCCAGAGCTGCAAAAAAAGAACACCTCACTGACGAGACAAGCTCTGACTATACATGGCACGAAAAATATTCTAATTAATTTGCTCTTTGGGTAACAGTTGGAAAACACACGAATCAAAGCGTTATACATGATATTTCCGCACGCAATGTGACCCAATCTGCGCGTGGTTACGGAAGCAATTCTGCGCTCTGGAGGGAAGATAACTGTGGATATTGCAGAGCACAAGGACTGTCATCCAGGCTGGAATCAGGCCACGATGGAGGATGAGCTCGGTGGCCCAGCATGTTCAGACACAAACACCCACTTTGCCCAGATTCGCAGCTAGCTTGGGATTTGTTCTAAGGGTGGCTTCATAAAGTTTACAAAAGTGTTCACCGAACTTCTCCCTAATGTTTCGCTCCCGTTACAACAGAAGGAAATGTGTGGTTGGGTCTGCAGAACGCCAGCGTTCACGGATGTCCCCTAAAGCATGAGAGTAAAGACGGAGAAGAGGTGGGGGGGGGGGGGTAAGAACTTCAGCTTTTTGCTAAAGCCCTGATTCAACAGAAGGACACAAAGAAATAAAAAACGCCCACACTAAAAGCCAAACAAGATAATAATTGTGCATGTCTGGCTCTGAATCTAGAGGGCAAGGCTTGCGTCACTGGTACTCTGAGTTACCATGGTGAGTGATTTATTGATATATATCAAGAATGAATAGATCAAAGGCAGCGAGATGACAGGTGATCAATCAAATGTCAAATCAAAACTAGCAATCAAGTGGAAAGCTGATTTTTCAGTGGGTGGGTCTGGCAGGAGAAAAATGAACTTTCATATTACACTTCCGAGAAACAAAACCCCAGCATACTATTAAAAAAGCAATTAAGCAACCCAAAAGGGAAAAAAAAAATCCTTTATAAGGTCTATTGTACTGACCCATTAACCTGTTCCTCTTTTGGGGGGGAGGGGGTGGGGGTAAGAAAAGGGAGTAAGAAAAGATTCAGATGGGATACCCTACAAATCAATTTACAAAGTTTGCAACTCTCCCTGGGCGAAGAAAATCCCGAGCTGTTTCAACGTTCTATTGGGCATCCCCCCCCCCCCACCCTTTCTTTTTTTAAGAGAAAGAGTGTTGATTAGATTTCCAAGCATATTTAGAAAGCACCTTCAAAGGTTCATTCCTTTCCTGGGGTGGGATTCTCTCCCCCTTGGCGATCAGAGTTAAAACTCTCCTCGCTTGCCCCAAAGCCAGCCTGCAGCCCGGGGCTCGCGGGCGCGCCTCACACTTGAGCGCCCCAAAACCCGGCGAGAGCAGCCGCTGTCCCCGGAGGCCAGAAGCCACCCTCCGGCCCTGACCGCGCCGGGGGATGCGGGGGCGGAAGGGCCGGCTCCGAGCCCCGCACCCCGAACCCACAGCCCAGCGTGGGCCGAACACAGGCCGGGAGAAAGTTAGGGGTGGGGTGGAGGGTGGAGGAAAAAAAAGTTTAAGGAGGGAAGGCTTGGCGGGACGGCTTCCCCGCACCCACCCGGAGCCTGCGAAGGGGGGCACTTGGGAGACGCACGAAGGGGACGGAGGGGGGCAGAGCGGGGCGCCCGGCGCGGACCCCCCCCCCCACGGCTCCGGGGGTGGCGTCCTGGGGCGCCGGGGGCTCGGGGGAGCTCAGCGCGCCGGCGGCGCCGAGCGGAGCCGCGTCTCTTACCTGCCGCCCGCTTGGGTGCCTGCTGTTTCCTCCTTGGCATCGCTCACCGCGCTCCGGTCCCGCGTCCGCGCCCCAGCCCGGGCCGCGCGGGCCCGCCGTCGCTCGCGTCGCCGCGTCCGGCCCGCGGGCTCCTGGGGCGGCGCCCCCGGCGGCTCCGGCCCCGCGGGCCCGGGACCCCCCTCTCCGCGCGGCAGGCGCGGGCGGCTCGTGCCGGCTGCCGGGAGGCGGAGGTGCGCTCGGCCGTGTTTGCTTGTTTGTTTGTTTTGGATTTCTGTTTCCTCTCTCTCTCTGTGTTTGCTTTTTTGGAAATTTGGGGGTTTGGGGTTTTTTTTTTCTTTTTCTTTTTTTTTTTTTGGTGACTGTTGAGACACTTGATTTCTTTATTAAACATCCAAGACCGGGTTCGGAGGGAAGGGACGAGGGGCGCACACGCGCCACACGCACACGCGCGCGCACAGACGAGGGGGAAAGGCAATCCCGGGAAGGTGGTGGCTCCTTCTTTCTCTTCTTCCTCCTTCTTCCCTCCTCCTCCTCCTCCTCCTCCTCCTCCTCCTCCACCGCCTCCGCTCTGCCTCCTCCCGCCTCCTCCGCGCCGGTCTCTACGGCGGGCCGGATCCGCGCCGGGGCTCACTCACTGCGGGCTGGCGGCCGCTGTCGGGTCCCCGTCGTGAGTGACACGCGAGACGACAGGACGGGAGCGGGTTGGGCAGAGACAGAAAACCTGGAATTCACTCACTCACACACACGCACACGCACACACACACACAGACACGCACACACTCACACACGCGCGCACGCACTCGCGCTGCCTCACACACTCGCCCCCCCCAGAGGCGCGCACACACACACGCACACACTCACACACTCACACACACAAGACAGGGCGAGGCGATGCCAGCAAACATCGATCCCGCTGAACAAACTGAACATTAACAAACTCCTCCTCCGCCGCGTCTCCCCGCGACCTGATGACAGCGAGAAATTTACTCCCCAGCCGCGCCGCGCCAGGCAGAGCGCGTCTGTTAAAGGGACAGCGTCCCGCCGCCCAGAGGGGCTGGGGGCGGGCACCCCGCGCCCCCCCCAGCTGGGCGAGGACTGGCCCCCGGCGCGGGGACGCCGGTGGGGAGGGGGCGGGACCCGCAGGGTCGCGGGGCGGAGGGGGGGCGGGGTGCCGGTCCAACTCCGCGGCCCGGAAGGGACCTGGCGGGGGGCCAGGTTAGCCGACCCGCAGGGCCGTTAAGGATACTTATTAGGAAGGTGAGAACTTAGGTCGGCTTCGGGGCGGGGGATGGGGGAGGGCGCCTCATCCGGCAATGACCTCCATCTCCCAGGTCGCTTAATCTGGCCTCGAAGATGTACTCCCCACCTCCGCCCCAAGTTCAACGCCCCCGCCCCTCCCTCCTTCCTTCTATTCAGCGGATGGTCAGAAAAGCAAAAATCTCCCATCTGTCTCCTTGATAATTCATTCCAATATGCTCTTTGTTTTGTTTGCATAGTATTCATTGAGCACCTACTATGTGCCTGTTCTGGAGACACAGAAGCTATAGAGAAAGGGAAGCTCCTGACCCCCTTAGTGTTGATATTCGGATGGGGGAGAGAAATGTCACTCTCGGATATCCAGTCTTTGCACAAATGTCACCTTCTCCCAGAGCTCCACCTTACTTAAAATGTTCACACACACACCCCCACCCCGTCCCATTTCTCTGCTTTATTTTTCTCTACTGCTCGAATCAATGTCACATGCATTGTATATAGTTTTCTATTTTGTTTATTGTCCTAGTTCCTTTCTCTGAATATAAGCTCTGTTGGGAACAGGGATTTTGCCTCTTTTGTTCACTCTGCAATCCCCAGCGATGGGAAGGGACAAGACATATAGTCTGTTCCCAATATAATATTTGTTGAATGAATGAGAAGTAAGCAAGCAAATAAACAAGATAATTGCAGAGTGATAAGCCCCATGAACATGTTTAAATAAGGGACTATGACAGTGTCTGAAAGAGAGGATAGCTTTAGACTCCCTGCAGGAGATGGGACTAGGGCTGAGACAGATTCTAGCCAACACGTGATTGTCGAGCCCAGTGTGGGCCAGGCCCCTGCCTGGTGCTGGGGACAGGTCTGAACCGGGGGACCCTGCCCTCAAGGACTCTCATTCCTGTGGGAGAGACAATTAAAGAGGCAAATGATGAGTTGGGGGGGAGGCAGGAGGTATACTTAGGAGGGACCTGGAGGAAGGGAGTTTCGTTATGAGGCACAGCTTCATGGGGAGAATCAAGTCTAAGCAGCTTCCTAAATATGACGGAGGTAGACAGAGCCTTAGAATAAGAAGGCAGGCATGGTCCAGGGCTTTCCCAGCCAGGGCTCTGGCCGCACCCAAACCCCCTGAGGCCCTCATTAGGATGCACATTCCCAGGCCTTCGCCCAGAAGATGATCTAACCCCAGCTCCATTGACATTTGGGGCCATAAGTGTTGTGGAAGCTGTTCTGTGCAATATCAGCATTTGACAGCATCCCCGGCCTCTCTACCCACTAGCTGCCAGACTCCTCCACCCCAGTCCTGTCAATCAAATTGTCTCCAGACATTACCCAGTGCCCCCCCTGGGGCACAAAATCATCCCCTGGTTGAGGACCACTGCTCTAGACCTTCTAAGTCAGAAACTTCTGGAACAGGGCTTAGGGAATCTGCGCTTTGAACAAGTGACTCTCCTGCTCATTCCAGTTTGAGAACTTCTGCTAAAAAAGCCTTTGTTCTTCCAGAGCCAGACATATACAATATGTTTACAATATTGTAATATGCAATTGTATATTCTCACATTATATATGTATATTACAATATACAATACAATATGTTACAATATACAATACATATACAATATGTTTACAATATTGTAATATACAATCGTATATTGTCATATAATATATTATATATGTATATTACAATACATAGTACAACATGTTTTAATATATAATACATCTACAATGTTTACAATATTGTAATATACAATTGTATATTGTAACATATATATAATATATTATAACATATATTAGGTAACATGTAATATATATTATGTTACTATATACAAGGACAATTGTATATATTGTTATATATATAACATTATATATAATATATATTATGTGTTACTATATACAAGGACAATTGTATATATTGTAATATATAACATATATATATTATATGTTACAATATACAATACATATATGTTTATAATGTAATAACCAATTGTATATTGCAATATATAATATATATTATATATTACCTAATATATATATTATATATAATATGTTACAATATGCAAGGATAATTATATGTTTCAATATACAAGGACAATTGTATCTTGTAACATAATATATAAATCTATGTTATAATATACAATACTGTATAACTATAAAGCAAACTCACGCTTAGGTATTTGAAAACTTAGGATTTCAAGGTGCCGTGCTATTACCGTGGTCGCTGTGATGAGGTTTCACCTGGGTCTACTCCTCACTACTGGCGCCCTAACCTCTATCAAGTATAATTGGGATGCCCGGCGCTTACAGCCCCCCCACCCACCACCTTCGCCCTCGCTTGTGGGGACTGACTTAGGGTGACCTGTCTCACAGATATTTTTCTGAACGGTTCTTTCAGGGGCTACAGAAACATAACTTTCCCCATCCTACCAGTCACACGCCATTGTCGCTGTTTGCAAAGGGCTGATTAATCTTTTTTGTTGTCAAATCATTTTTAACATCCGCACTTGGGGGGAGGCATATACTCATCTGTCCCTCTCATGTTGGTGACACAAGGTAACTCACCTGCCCTAAATCACCCGACTGGCCTCCACCCATGACCAACCTCACCCACTCCCAGCCCAGCCCTTAGGCAACTGAGGCACAAGTCCTACTGCCTACTTGACAATGTCAGCAAAAGGGTATTAACGCCAATTCATTCTAATTCCCTCCCACACCTTTAAGGAGTGCTGTGCCAGGCACCACAGCTTACTGAGTAAAACCCCCAGTCCCACAGGCTACAGACCACAGCTTCAGGATCAGGATGTACAGACGGAAGGCCTGAGCAGAAGAAAGGCTGCCGCGGAGAGCTCACCACGAATCTTCCCTGGAGGAGCCCCGTGCCTGCTGATTGGGTGTTGGTACTACCTGCAGCCATTTAGCCAGCATCTACTATGTTAGGTGCCTTGCATTGCTCCAAGTATAGGAGATGCTGGAAGGTATAAGATAGGATCCCTGCCTTCAAAAAGCTCCTGTTAGAATGACATCCTGAAGACTTGGCACTGGACCCAGCCTTGGAGAGGGTGAGGAGGGAAAGGGGCCAGAGTAACTGACTTTGGGCTACAGAATCTCTCCCTGCCTCTCTCCAGGGTCCGTCTCTGAATTTTACTTACATTCTTACTTTAATTTGTATTTTCCCCCCTACTCCTACTATTATAGAGTGTTTAGCTTGGTTATCCGCAAGGAAGATTTTGTCTACCCCAGTTGGATGCATAGCACAATGGTGCCCAGATACTGCTCAGTGGCATAGACGTGACTTTGGAAAGCATGAATCGCATAGTGAAAAGGTTATTCCCTTTCATTTCTCTTTCAATCCGAGAATGTCTCAGTTTGGTGCTAGTGCATCTTTTATGCCTAACAGTTGCTAACTTTTATTTCTCAACCAAGAAGCCGCAGATCTCAGGCTTGGAAGCTTGGGAGGGGCAAGAGCTACCTGGCTAGACATTTAAAAAGTGGTTTGTTTTTATTGAATTCACCCTAAGGTTACCTCGATCTTAGCCAAAGATACTGCTCTCCATTTATGGTAGCAATCTAAGGTTTGATATAATTTATGGGTTTAAAAAATAAATATAGCTAAGGATTGATAGAGAAGACATAATGGTGCAAGGGGGTGTGGAGATTGCAAAATGTGGAAAAGGTGCTATAGGCATGACTAGAATTTGGAAAATACTTTGCTAAACCACAGACTCTGGCACTTTTGTAAACTTCTTCCAAGAGCTGGTGGCTTAGAATAATGCTATGTTTGGGTCTCCAGGGAACGTAGCATCCTCAGATCTAACACTCAAACTCCGGGATGTGTAAAGGCATGAACCAATCGGAATGAGGCAAGTGTATCTTCTAGAACACGGATTCCCACACTGGCTCAATGTCAGAATCACCTGGGGATTTTTTTCTTAAGATAAAGAGTCCCAGGCGACACCCTAGAATTACTGAATTAGGTCCCAGGGTGGGGCCCGAAAATCTGAAATTTTAAAAGTTCCCAGGTGATTGTGATAAGGCGCCGGGCACGGGCACCTTTCCCCTTACAAACGCCGAACGTTGTAACAAGCGAGTCAAGTTAGAAGTCGTTGCGCACAAGGATTAGCCAGGACGTGTGTCTGTCCCGGGATTCATACAAAAGGGTGGTCATGAAGCCCTCTCATTGGACCCGCGGCACCTGCGACGGCCCCATTGTAAGCACATTTCTATCATACTGATTTCTGTTGTTGCTAGTTTGCCTGTCTTACCACTGGACTCCAACCCAACGCAACTGAGACCCACATCTGCCAAGTGCCAACCTTGAGCTTGGCACTGTCTGAATGAGTGGGCCTTGGGGCAGCCCGTTAGATTCTTGAGCAGAGGGAGAATGCCTTAGTTCATGTAACACCTCCTATACCAGCCTCAGGGCTTGTGCATCTTCTCTTTCCAGAAAGATCCCTCCCCCAGATCTTTTTTTTCCTCCTTATTCTAAACTCAAATGTTATCTCTTTTTGACCCTGCCATCTGTGCCATTCTTTGTCTTATCTTTCACGGCAGTTATGACCATCTGTATCTTCTTCATATATTTGCCTATGTATTATCTGTCTTTCCTAATTAAAATGTAAGTTCTATTTTACCTCTGTCTCCCTGAGTCCAGCACAGTATTGGTGCTCAGTGAAATTTTGTGGGCTGATTGAATACCAGGTGGAGCATCCTCGCAAAGAAGGATGTACAGAATTAAAGATTTGGGTCCATAATAGGGCTTTCATTTGACACGGGTACATAGCATTTCAGCTTGCGTGCCTCTTTTCCAAGTGACGCTGTCCACCCTTCCCTCTCTCTTGTCTACTGCCTCCTTCAGATCCTCCCTTAAATACCATCTCCTTCAGGCAGCCTTCCTGGGTGGACTCCGAGTGATTCAAACTTCTCCATCCCTATGTTCTTAAAACACAGAGTCATTATAGAGTATGATTCCAAGTATATGAGTAGACAAACAGGCAGAACCAATCTATGCTTGGATATCAGGGTAGTGGTTACCTATGAAAGTGAGCATGAGGGGCTACTGGGGAAGGGGGGTTTGCATTGTTCTTAACCAGGATGCTGGTTACTGAGTGTGTTTGTTCTGCAAAAATTAATTCAGCTGCATGCTTATGATTTATGTGCTTCTATACATGTACATAATGCTTCAATTTAAAAAAAAAAAAAGAGCAGTGCTCTCAAACTTTGCTGTGTATCATAGTCAACTGGGTGATTTAAAAAACTCAATGCCTAGGTCTTACCCCAGACTCATTACATCAGCCTGTGGGGGCAGGATCCAGCCATCAGTATTTTTAAAGCCCCCAGATGATTCCAGTATGTGGCCAAGTTTGCGAGCCAGTGTACCATACGATTTTGCCCTTGAGGATATAATTCATTGCCTTCATCGTGTGTCATTTAACTCATTCAGGATATCCCTCTTACCAGTAACTATTTTGTAAAAACTTGAAGGTGGCAATCTGGGGTTATTTTCTCCCTTCCCAGGACATCGGGTACAGCACCATGTTGGTGGGGAGAACCAGACAAGAGGAAGCCACAGATGGATCATGGAGAGCGACAGGAAGAAAATAAGGTGGGGGTGTTGGGCTAGAGTGTAAGGGGTGGGGGCAGGTCTATTTTAGGGTGGGAGTCATGGAGAGCCTCTCTGAGAAGGGAACATTGAAACAGAAATCTGGAATACACAAGGCAGCCTGAAATCAGAAGACATTTGGGTGTTTCGAGAACACAAAGGATACAGCCTCGGGGTTGAGAGCCAGACAGGGAGAGCGGCTGGATCACTGGGGATATCATGGGTCCTCATATCAAGTATGAGTGTTATTCTTTGCCGTTGATAAATGCTAGTTCGTTTATTTACCTCCTGAAACAGCTAGCCTAGTAGAGTGGACTTGCTCAACCAACACACGGAAGAGAATCTGTCCTGTTCTACTTGGTGGGAATTTGCTCTCTGAAAACAGTTCAGGTGAATGACAGTAAAGTCGGGAGAGAGTCAGGCATTGGCAAGCTTGTTTTTAAGAAAGCATCCTCCAAAAGTTGTTGGGCTCTCTTTTTGAAAACGATTTGGATTTGGCCAGAATTTTGCAACAGTTAAGCACTATGTGTATCTTAGGCCCATTGCTGAATGGGCAGGCTGGGAATGCAGGAGCTGTTTGACTTAACATACATCACATTTCTCCCTGGGAGGTGGCTACCTGCAGTTGGTGACAGTGCTTTGCTGCCGCGGAAGGCTCCGGACCATGTCGCTGGCTCAGTAATCCATTGCTCGACTTCATTAACCACAGGAAGACATTAAGTGAATGTAAGGACCAGAAGAGCCTGGAAACCACGTGATGAGCAGCCTTTACGTTCTGGGCTCTGGTATATTTTATGGCACCTCGACTGTGTATCAAGCTCTCCTTCCTGGACTCATTAGAACTGTGTGCCCAAAGGTAGCCCTCAACTCTCAGAAGCAAATAGAGAATGATATAATTCACTCTGAGAACACCTTTCTGTCTTATCCGCAGCATGTCTTATCTATTATGATTAGGCATGAGGCATCCTATTGCCCTGAAAATTTCATGAGATTCTCCCCCTGCTTGCTAGGATTATGTCAAAGTGACTTGTCCCGGGTGCTGTTTTCGCCCATTAATACAGCTTGTCTCCTCTCCTTAACCACTGCTGGGAAGGCCAACACGGCGAAGGAACCCACAGGCTTAAAAGGGTCAAATAGTTCAAAAGCATTGCAAATCCTCTTCTGAGAGGGCTTCTGTTGTCTTGCTTTGGGTTCCCCGAGAAGCAGACCCCGAGATGAAGATTTGAAAGCGAGTCGTTTGTTGGTTACGGGAGCTTTGGAAACTCCAGGAGGAGAGGAGGGAAGTGAGCACGGCAAGGGAAGGCTACCAACACGTAGTGTGCGATCGAGCAGGTGAACTGTGGGTGATAAACCTTAATCCCGCTGGAATATCAGTGTAGCTGAACGTACTTTCGAGAGATCCTTCCCGAAGAGCGAGAGAGCTGGGCTATGTATCCATCAGCGCCTGCCAGTCCTTGCACGGAGGTAGTTCCCCGCAGGCAAAGGGCCACTGGTGCTGGTGGTTAAATTGGGGTGTGGAGAAATAGGCGGGACGCCAGACCAGGTGGGAACCCAGGAAGAAAAAGGGTAGGTTTGGAATCAGACCCACACTCTAAAAAAAATACTTTTACTACTTACTTACTAAGACTACAAACTTGGTAGTAGCCTCAGTTTCCCCATCTGTGAAATGGGGATAATTAAATATGCCATCGATTCCGTTCAGTGGCACGGAGAGGGATTTTAAGCTAATGTGGAATCCACAGCATGACACCAAGCACATAGATAGCATTTCCGGGTCTTTAGCTTTTTCATTATAAGTATTTGTTGATCGACTATTGTTTACAGAGTGCTTTCAGATATAGATGTATCTGAGGTCTAGTCGAATCTGTGCCGAGGGAGAAAGCAAATGTCAGCTCAATCCTCTACATGTGCAAGGGCACCAATTTACAGAAGCCAGTCGGGGGAGGTCGGATCCTTACACGGAAAGTATGAAGCCAGAGAGCTCCAGCCAGTGCCTGCCTCTCTCCACATGCGTGTCCTCTCTTCGCACTAACATTCATACAAGGCACTGGGCTGGGTACCGGGGATGCAGCAGGGAAATGAAGCACCTGTGTGGTTCCTAAGGAACTTAAGAATCTCGGGAATGAAAAGCAAATTACAGTAATGATCATAATAGTAGCTAACACTTAGGAAGCACGAGGTGCCAGGCACTGTTCTAAGCACTTTACAATAGGAACTTCTTAATCCCTTAAAACTATTCCATGAGGCAAAGTGCTTTTGTTGTCCCCATTTTGCAAACAAGGAAAACTGAGGCACGGAGAGGGTAGGTAACGTACCCACGCTTATGGAGGCAGAAAATGGGGAAGCTGGTTCACACCCTGCAGGTGCGGCCCCACGGCCACGCATAACTCATTCTCGGTGACGCTGTGGCTGCATCACGAACTGTCTAATTATCCTATTACTTTTATCGGTTCCTACCCTGCAGTTTCAGAATTCCTCAGCATTAGCCTGCATACTTTCTCCTACAGAGTATACATTCCTGGGCTCCGTCACCACATATTCTGCATCCGTAAGTTGGTGGGACTTGAGAATGCGTATTTCTAACCACCTCCTAGATGGCCCTGATGCTGGACGTCCTTGAACCCCAGTTTCCAACAGGGGTGATTATTCCTCCCAGGGGACTAGAGATGGTCACAGTTCAGAGGGTGGTGCTACTGGCATCTAGTGGGTAGAGGCCGGCGACGCTACCAGACACCCCACAGGCACAGGAACGGCCCTCGCCAACGAAAACCTATCCAGCCCCAGGATGTCGATTGGGTCAAGGCTGAGAACGCCAGGGTAGGGCCTGGCCTCACCTCCTTGAACTTACAGAGGAGTCACTCCAAGGGCTTGTTGAAAACACATTGGATCACGTGGGTCTGGAGCGGCCCCCGTGAGTCTGCACTGCTAACAGCCTCCAACAGGCAGTGCAGGTGTTTATGTTCCAGGGAACATACTCTGAGGAGCAAAAGCCTGAATATGTCTTGAATAGGCACAGGGCTGGAATCAAGGCTTAGGACACAATGAACCCCTAGGAAATCAACCCAAACGTCCTCCTAATTTAGTTTGGAATAAAAGGAACTCTGAGTTTAAATAATCTGAAAACTCCCTCTCCACCCCCGCCCCCGATAGCCAGGCTTTGGCCTTGAAAACCTATGCGGAGGCAGAGGCAGACTCAGAGGCTCAGAGGAGGGGGGATCTCCATTCCTCTCTCTGAGGCAGTTAGGGGCTGATTGAAAACGAGGAAGGACAGAGCGTGGTCAGAACTGCCTTGCTTCAGTCCCCACGCATCAAATCGAGTCTATTGTTGCCCGAGATTGTGGCTTCTTTCCAAGAGCTGCATATTGCCGGTGGGGCCTGCCTCTGCCTGACTTCCAGGTCTGCAAATGGGAAATGAGAAAGTGGCTGTTTTTAAAATGGTTGCTCTCTTGGGAAAGGGGTATGGGAGAAAATGGACTCTCTGCGTCCAGCCCTCCAGAGATGGCACCCCGGCCCCTGTGATAAATGGCAGCATTAACAAGGTTTGGTTGAGAGGGTACCTACAGATTTATGACTTCCTGTCTCCGCCAGCAGATGTCATTATGGCTGACAGAACAGAAGGCCTTTCAAGAGCTGGCTGGGGCGGAGCTAAGAGGAGGGGGAAAAAGAATAAAATAAAATAAAAGGCAGAAGCCAAAACTAGTGTTTGTTCAGTGGTGCTATTGTTGATACTGTCATTTTAGGGACACAGGGAAGTTTTACACTGTACCACACGCCTTGTAATATCTCTGAGGTCCAGCTTTTGAAGATTTAGGCAGAAACTCTCAAAGGAAGCACAAAGTTTAGCTTCACTCAAAAAAGAAAACCTTGTAGGGTTTCGTTCCTGGCCCGTTTGTACCCCTGGATAAAGCAAATGCTGCACTGAATACACATACATTTGACTCTGGACCATCATTCTGGTGGGTGTTAGAATATATTTGTTTTACAAATTCAGCAGCCTGCTCTGAAATTCGTTAGATATACATGTAATTCGACCCATCTTAAAATTGTGTGCTGGGATGTCACTGGTATTTTGTGGGCCAGAGTTTTTGGCTGTGCTGAAAAATGGTAGAAATTGGGCATTTATCATCAGACCCCAAACCCATATTAATAAGAACAACTCTGAACACATGCTTAATGGTAATTACAGGTCACACTTCACATTTTCTCTTGCTAATCTTCATCTGTAGCTTTGCCTTCTGTAGGTAAAGGAAGCATTTTTTGTTTTTTTTTCTAGTTGATTCTCTTATTTACTGGACCATTGAATGTATTCCTTGGGCTCATGTAGTCAGTGTCCCAAAGTGTGGCCCAGAAGAAACAGTTCTGGTGACAGATTCAGGGCTGTCTTTAGTCCTATCCACAGAAAATCATCCCCCATTGTGACTTGGTAGAGATGTAAAATCATGGAGGACTTCATGGAGGACAGCCACGGGGGTCTCCTTTGGCCCTAGCCTCTTAAAAAGCCAAAAGCACATTTCAAGCAAAAATATTTGGTTGAGGGTCACCTTCTATAATGAATTAATAACTATCATCTCAGTGTATATATAACAGGGAATATCCGATTTTTGATATAACACTATAGGTATGAAAATAGCCACTGCTATAGTTCTTTTTGCAAACTACTTTGGAGTGGTGCTTGGTAATGTGCTTATCTAATCCAGAGTCTGGAGATTCATGCTCTACATTCTTTTTCTGGCTCTTCCACTCACTACTTGTGTTATTCTGGGTAAGTTACTGAAGCTGCTACCTCACCTGTAAAAAAAGGTGGACAATAAGAGCACCATCTCTTAGCAAATTTTTAAATGAGGATTGAATGCAGTGTTTGTGAAGTAATTAGCCAAGTGCCTGGGCCAGGGGAGGAGCTCAATAAATTAGCTATTGTTATAATGATTAATGTTAAAATATCTCCACTCTTTACTATTTCACAGGTAGACACATGGAGACATAGACTGATTCATCGGCCACCCAGAAAAGAAATCCAATAATTATAATAACATTAATTGCGGCTGTCATGTATTGAGTGTATACTAAGCGCCACCGTGCTAAATGCTTTACATGCAAAATTTACCGAATTTAATCCTCACAAAAACTTTCTGAGGCCAAGTATCATCTCTCCTATTCTATGTATAATGAAATTCCGATTGGATCGCTTAACCCAATGGTTCTCAAACTGTGGTAGGCATCAGAATTATGCCCGCAGGGCTTGTTAAAACAGAGGTTGCTGGGTCTCCTCTCCAGAGTCTCTGATTCAGTGGTCTGGGCTGGTATGGGGTGGGGACCCATGATTTTCATTTTAACACGTTCCCTGGGTGATGTATTGGGGACCATATTTGAGAACCATTGGATTCCTTAACTTATGTGGGGTTTCACAACGAGTAGGTAGCCCAGTGAATTTTCAAATTTAAGAATCTGAATAAATGGAAAAATGCCCTCTTAACAAATACCCATGGACTCCAGATTTCCTGTTCTCAGACTTTGGAATTAACAACTAATGTTTGAATTCACGATGCGTGATGGTCCGGATAGCTACTTGGTTGAACTAAATATCCTGGCCCATGGTGTTTTGCAGCACAAAGCAGTTCACAATACCCTGGAAGGGGAGGATTTCAGGAACATTTTTAGGAGGAGCACCCAGTGCTTATATCATTGCCACTTAACCACCCAGACCCTCAGCAGCTCTGCTGGGGTGCGGAAGAAGGCGAGGGCTGTGACCCACTCCAGCTGGAGAATTCATTACGCATTCCAAGATGGAGCCCAGCTGAGTAAGCCACACCTGGAGGCCATCTGTGCCTGAGAGGCACGTGTCTCCTCAGTCTCCGACCTGAAAGGACTCTCAAAAGACAGCCCATCTGTCCTTTTGAGACATTCGAGGGTCCTGGATAGGTCTCCATTGCATGTCTAAGATCCAGCCTTTTCCACTGTCCAGGTGAGCCTCTAAACAACCAATCTGCCCAGGGGACCACTGGTACAGGCTCCCATCTAGAGTAAGAAGAGGGTGTGCTCTCACATTGTAGGGTTTGGGAACGGAGAAGAGAGCCCCCCAGAATCGCCTGGTGAGAGATGGGAATGGAGACAGAGGATGCAGGCATAGAACCAAGATAAAGCCCAAAGTCCCTTAGTGGGTAAAGTAACCCAGCAAAGGGTCATGGGTACCTTCCTCATTTAGTTGCAAATGAAAAGAACTGAAGTTCAAACACACAGGCAAGAGTCACATCAAGGAATGTAAACGCTCCGGGACTTGAAGAAAACAGGTGAACAGAGGAAAATAAGTGGTACCTCTGACGGAGGCGGAAGCTGGTTGGTGGAAGTTTGCGAATTCCTATTGCCATGAGGCAGGACGGAGGATCAGAGAAAATGCTGGATTTCTATCAGGAGCCTGGCATTTAGTGCTCTCTGTAGAGAATGGAGAACACCAATCTTTAAGGACCCTTCCTTTTCTGACACAGGAAGATACTATTTCCTCATTACGTTCACTCATTCATTCATCCATCCATTCAGGAAATACTTGCTGAGCACATATTACAGTGCAGGGACCCAAGTTGCCTTAGAGATATTGGGGGAGGGATGCACAGATCCAAATCCCTGCTCTCATGAGCCCTACTCTCTAATGAGAAGAGCAAGATAAGATAAAGAAAGATACAGTATCTAATATATTAATTAGGAGGTGAGAGTGGTATGGAGAAACATGAAGAGAAGTGGATGTGTGGTGTCTCCATCCCCCACAGTAACATCACCATTGATAAGTACACTGTGTTTGCAAAGGATAGAAAATTAAGTCCAAATGGCTAAAGACCAAAGGAAAAATTTCAGAAGTGCAGGGGTTGATGGTTGTAATGGGCCTGCTGTTCCTCCTCCAGCATTCAGCCCACTCGTCCTTTCCACAACCTGTACTTAACTCTTCCCTATTTAATTTGTGTACTTCTGGAAGGCAAATCCGGCATCCCAAAAAGCCAGGGCATATGCCAATCAGCACATTCCTTTCTCCCCCGATCACAGTGATTGGTTCTTGGGTGGGCAAACGGTCCAATGACGCTGAATCTCTGAAATTTGGTTTGGGATCCTTCATGTCAGGGACCAGGAGGGGACAAATGTTAATGGCAGCCACTGTGCAATCATGAGGAAGCCCGCCTTAGGATATAGTAGAGAGATGGAAAGAAAAAAAGCAAAAACACTTAGGTTCTGGATGATACAGTCCATCCACCAAATAATACACTCTTGAATGAATTATTCCTGTTTCTAGACTTACAGTTAAAAGAGGCATAAAAAAACCCATCCCCGGGGCGCCTGGGTGGCTTGGTCGGTTAAGCGTCCGACTTTCGCTTAGGTCATGATCTCACGGTTCGTGGGTTCGAGCCCCGCGTCGGGCTCTGTGCTGACTGCCAGCTCAGAGCCTGGAGCCTGTTTCAGTCTGTGACTCCCTCTCTCTCTGACCCTCCCCTGCTCACGCTGTCTCTCTCTCTCTCCTAGAAATAAATAAAACATTAAAAACAAACAAACAAAAAACCATCCCCTAAATGGCTTAGAACCATTTAACTTGGGTTTTCTGTTCTAAATAGAAAGAGTCCTGGAATTAAACATCTAGTTCAGAAACAGCTACATCCAAGTGCTCATCAATGACTCCAAAGATCTCCCTCATTTTCCTTCTATGTGGGGCTTCCCTCCCAGCCTGGCTCTTCCCATGCTGACCACCAGCGACCTCAGGCCCATGTTGTTTTGCCTGGGAACACCTGGAAAGCTTCGTACTCATTCTGACTGAATAGCTTAGGACATGTGTCCATCTCCAGGCGACCACTGGGCCAGGGGGATGGAATACTGCTGTCCCTCCCTCGGGGCCAGGGATGCCACCTGCCTCACGAAAATCACGTTGTTTGAGAGAGTGGTTCTTCTGAGAAAAATTAAGAAGTTGTTACTAGAAAGGTAACATGGATGCTGGACAATCAGAAACTATAAAAATTCACTATAATATCTAACTTTGTATTTTTAAGAAGAATTTAATGTTTATTTTTGAGAGAGAGAGAGCAAGCGAGCAGGGGAGGGGCAGAGAGAGAGAGGGAGACACAGAATCTGAAGCAGCTCCAGGCTCCACACTGTCAGTACACAAAGCTGGATGCTGAGTTCAAACCCATGAACCTTGAGATCATGACCTGAGCCAAAGTCGGTGTTTAACTGACTTAGCCACCCAGGGGCCCTTCTAACTTTGCATTTTTGTGCCTGCCTTTCCCCATTGGTAAAATGAAGAGGTTGAGAGAAAGTGATAGTCCACAAAAGTTATCACTACCCAGGACCCCCTTCCTTGCTCTCCTCTGCTGCTCGTGGTGGAGAGCAAATTAAATGAAATTTAAAAGATTGTCTGTAATTCCTCCATCATTACTGATACATCCATCCACTATTTGACACACTTTTATTGAGTGTCCACCACCTTCCCCTTTTGTTCTGGCATTGAGATTATATGAATGAAAAACACTGGAAGATCCATTCTCTTCAGTGAAATCTGATGGGGGAACAGGTCTGCTGGTGGTTTTCTTTCTGGGTTAAAAAGCCAGAACCTCAATAGAAGAATGTTTTGCGTTCATGCCCCTCCTATGCTGCTTGGAGTGGGGCATGTGATGCCTGGAGCTGAAGCAAAAACATTTGCAGCCATGGGGTGCCACGCATCAAGGGTTGGCAAGCTGCGCAGGAGGGACAGTCATGGCGTGTGGCCATGATGGTTTGCACAATCCTGGACTCATATGTGTCTGGGCTTCTTATTAGGTCAGATCGTTCAAATCTTCATTGTTTAAACCACAGTTAAAAGTATTCTGTTACTTGCAGTTAAATGCATTCCTAACTGACACAGTGAGATCCAATAGGGGCCCAAACAGCTTGTAGTATGAAAATGTCCAGTGAAATAATAATTACAGTGTCGCAAGTGTCATAAAGAAAGAGCCCAGGATCATTCAAAGAAACTGCACTTAACAAGTAATAACATTTTTCTACCATGGTAGAGAAGTAGGTCAGAGGTTGACAAATTGTTCTTAAAGGACCACACGGTAAATATTTCAGCTCTGCAGGCCGTTGGCCTACAGCTAATGCAGGTCTGCTGTTGTTAGGCAACAGCAGCAATAGACAGTATGGAAATGAGTGGGCGTGGCTGTGTGCCAACAAAACTTTATTTACAAAAACAGGTGGCTGGCAAGATTGGCCTAAGGGCCATACTTCCCTTGTTGACTCCTGAATTAGATATACATACCGAGTCTTCCATAAAAATGGGCACTCAAATGTAGCTTGCAATGCGTTTATTACACTGTGGAAAATCTCTCAGAATTCTGCTTTACAGGTTTCCCAATGCCAGGTCTTTAAGCTCACACATTCTGTGACTCAGCGATTCCTCCATCCTGTCTTCCTTTCCTCCCACAAAAGCGAATTGAGGGGTGGGTCTCTGGACAGCTGCAGGGGCTGCTAATCTATAAGGAGCTTAACAGGGGAAGTTGGGAAAATAAACATTTGCCTTTCTCTGATGGAAAAATAGACCACTGTACAGTGAAACGGGCAAACATACAAAAATATAACATTTGTTAGCCCTGTAATATTTTTGGTGACGATTTTTGTAACTAACATACACTGCGTTTGTAGTTAGCTCAAAGATGGCAGTTGCGGTTAGCAGAAATTCCAGAACCACGTAATGTGTGGTGTGCTGTGATTTACAAGGGATGTGATTTATGCTGCGAATATTAAACCTTTTAATATACCTCCCAAGACGTTGCTTGGTTCACGAAAGTCGCAAAAGAATGTCAAAGAGAAACTAAAACTGTAGAAAAGTTGGATATATTTTGTCTGACTTTTTAACAAAATAATTGATTCTGTTTCTACCAATGCAAGTAAATTGTAAGTAGTTCTGATTCTGGACAAAAGAAAAGTCTTAAAAGAAAATCAGAATCAGATCCTCTCCACCCTCAGTAACAATATCTTGGACATATTTTTAAAGGGCGCTGGGTTGAAAAGTCACTGGATTTTTGATCCACGTGGCTCTCGTTATGTTAAGGTCCATGAACTCAACTGCCTGTTGTATTCAGGAAGGCACCAACATGAAATGTGTTGGGTCTAGGCAATGAGGGATGGTGGGGACTGAGGCCTACTGGAGAGATTATGCCCTGTCTAGAGGAGGCAGCCTCTCTACAAAACCCAGATAGGATTTCAGTGTATTGTTTTCCCTCTGAGGAAAGATCTCTAGATCTTTATAAAATAATTAACACTTTTATGTAACAAGTTTTCTGTTTTATAAATTCTGTGCAAACCAAGAAAAACATGTTTGTGGCTCAACCATGTCTTAGACTGTAAGTCTCTCTCTCTTCACAAACACATGCATGTGCACACACACATGCACACACATCCACACTCCCTCTTCCGGACAAAGCCATGCATTCCTTCAACACTGTATAGTCAGAAGATGCCAGACAATGTTCGACTCAATCTGTACATCTTAACTGATCTGATTTCTCAACTCTGCCTTTCCCAGACAAGATGAACTGTTGTAGAACAAGGCATCCCTTCCCGTATCTCACGCTCTGGATCTATCAGTGTCGCTATTTATGGAGAGGAGAGAAGAGAGTGATAATTTATACATACATTTGTTTTGTAAAAATTACACTCCAATCCTCTGATTGGCTTGCGTCCCCTGAATATCACTTCTCTATGATAGATAGCACGGCTGTAAGGGGAAATGCTAAATTGGTTAAGAATTTCAAATTTTTATATTGCCACTAGAGCAAACCGTGTCATCTACTGAGCATGCAGTTTTTTTTCCCCTTCTCAAAATGTCACAAAAAGCAAAGCGATCACAACAATTTACACATGCCAAACACACATCTGTCCAATCAACAACACAGGAAGGACGGCAAAAGAAATACCCCTCCTGTAAAGAGACACAGGATTTAATCTGATTTTAATACTGAAATATCATAGTTTGAAACCTTTTGTTTGGGCAGGAGGCAAAGCTGATATAAAGGAGAGCAGTGACAATAATCCTACCACAGGCATTTCAAAAGTTGGGAACTCTAAAGCACTTTGGGAAGAAAAAAATACTACATTTACTCATGTTAAAGAAATGTGTAAAAAAAATGCATTTAGTGTTAAAAAAATGCTTCCGAGATGATGATGAATAAAGTAAGATTTCCAAATTAGGTGCAATCCTACACTGAGCCGCTATATGCTTCAGGAAGATACTGTGGGCCACTAAATCGTTAAATAAAGTAACTGGTTTGGTGTAGTGGACCATTACTTTTGCTATCTAACGTCTATTTGTCTTTCTTGTTCAGCTAACACCACTTTGAGTTCAATTCTCTCTCGTGGTCAGCCATATTTTTGTAGTATTGACCCTTGCCCCAGCTTATGGGATGGACTCTGACTGGCTGAAGCCGATAATCCTATCCTATTTCCTATCTTCTTCTATGCCATCTCATCCTACTGGCTACCATGATTTGGTCCATGATATCAGAAACCCAGTCAGAATGAATGAAACCTGTGGAGAAGTTTTCTAGGGCTTCTGGGAAAAACTAAGGGTCTCTCTCTCCCCGTTGAGAGCCACTCATCTGTGGTCTGCATAGTGTGAAGATATAAAGATGTGAACAGCCTCTTTACTACTAACATGGAAAACCATGGAGCTGCCAATGGGAACCTGTCTGGGGCCTGAAGAAGTAGTTGATGCCGTGGAAGGCAGAAATGAAATATGGAGAGGAACAAAGCTGGTCCTTGGTGACACTAGATCAAACTGTACCTGAAGCTAGTTTTGTCCCTGGCCTTTTCAGTGATGCAAGTTTATACCTCGTATTATTATTCAAGCCATTTTGAGCTGGATTTCCTGTCATTTTCACTGTAAGGGTTTCTAACTCAAATTTTGGTTTTGTCAAACTGATGAGGAAATGGTAATTCCCTTTCAATGAGTTATGCTGGGAAAATGGGGTCATCCTGTTGGTTTCTGCTTCACTATTTTGTTTAGTGTGTTGTTTTCAAACGGATACCTTACCTTCTTAAAGTATTTTCCTACTAATATCCCGGGCCACACTTTATAACACACATCAAGTACCACCTTCCCTATGTATTAATTACTGAGCAAGAATTATAAACACTGGAGTTTTAGCTCTGTTGAGGCTGCCCCAAGTAGTGGCTAAAAGCACATGTGTTACATTACAGAGACATGATTTTGAGCCCTGGCTTTATAATTTGCTAGCTATGTGACATAGGATAATTTACCTAACCTCTCTAAGACATTTCTCCCAATCTATGGAAATATCATTAATAATACCATCTTGGGGCGCCTGGGTGGCTTAGTGGGTTAAGCGTCCGACTTTCGCTTAGGTCATGATCTCGCGGTTCGTGGCTTCGAGCCCCGCGTCGGGCTCTGTGCTGACTGCCAGCTCAGAGCCTGGAGCCTATTTCAGAGTCTGTATCTCCCTCTCTCTCTGACCCTCCCCTGCTCATGCTGTCTCTCTTTCTCCCCTAGAAATAAATAAAAATATTAAAAAAATAATAATACCATCTTGTCTTAGACAACTTTGTGAAGATAAAATGAGATAATTCATGTATAACATTTATCATGGTGCTTGGCACAGAATAAATGCTCACTAAATGTTGCTGCTGTTATTAGTGCTATTGTACTTATCAAGGAATCTACCATATTGAAAGAGCCCAATAAATCTAATCTTCTGTTATTATCCCAGTAAATACCGGCTATATGAGTTATTCAAAAATTGATGAATGGTTGGTTAAATGAATACATGAGTCAATTAAAACACGAATGAATGAATGAGTGAATGAATGAATGGGAGCTAGAAACTGTGAGGTAAGGGTACAGAGTCACAGGGCTGGGCCAGGGGGTAAGAAGGAGGAGGACAGAACAGAAAGCCACTCTGTGCTTTATGAGAATGCCCTTCCCAGGATCTGTGTCCCCATCAGGTAGAATGTTCTGCAGGGCTGCTCCTTTCATACTCTCATTACTGCAGGTCATCTGTCAGGAGCTTTTTGATGGGCAGCTTTATAGATAGCCATAAAACAGCCCTTATGGCCAAAGTCATCATACTTTGTTGAGCTCTGTGCTTAGGGTGCCCACATAATTTTCTCTTCTGTCTGCGTCCTCGTCACTCAGTGCATACATGGAGTTTACTATGGATGGCTTAATTCCTTCTAGGGGCTCCCCATAGCCTCTGAGATAAAATTCAAAGGACCTCAAGACCCAAAAGGCCAGTAAGAATAAGTAGGATAATGTGGATGCTTAATGGGTACTTCCTTTAGTACAGGTCTAAGACTGGCCAGGTCAAGACAACTGGCCACTTTGAATGGACCACCTGATCCAACCTTCACACGTATATATGGCAGCTATACTCATTAGCTCAACATTGCTGATAAAGAAACAGAGTCACATCAAGGTTACTTATTCAACTTCATAGGACTATGGTGTCGCCCCGACAGAATTCTACCCCAGCCAGCCAACAGCTGGAATGTCTGCCCAGGAGGCTTTAGTCTTCATTACCCTCTACCTTCTATTGTCTCCTACACCACTTGAAGCTAAAAATGCAACTGTCCCTCTGCTTCCCTTTAAAGTCCTCCAAAACGAACCCTATGGAAGTGATTTCTTAAAATAAAATTCTTCAAATGGCATCATTGGAGATGCTTTGGGATGACTTAAAGAGCTCGTATTTATAGATTTTTTCAAAGAAGAGGTTTTTAAAATTTCTCTTCTTAGTCCATTGATCCACAGCGGCCAATAGATGGGTACTTGGACTACAGACTACCGGAAATTCAAGGGACCACCTGGCATTCTTGGTGCTGGGCATCTGAACTACCCATCTGGTTCTCACAGCCAAGCTTGGCCAGGCTGGCTTCAGCTGGAGTTTTGTGTTAGATATCCTTTCATCTCCATTTGGCCAAGAAGCTACATAATTTGAAGAATCTCAGCCCCTAGCTCCACAGAGCAGTTTTAGGAGAAGGATCTGGAGCTGAGAAACAATAGCTTAATGACTAGCACACGGGCAGCTCACCGAAGTTCTCTTAACTCTGGGAATGGGCTGCAGTCCACAGGGATGGGTCCTTAGCAGTCACTTTTGTGCTATGTGTAGTTGTTCTCTATTGGACAGAGCAAGGACACATGACTCAAGTTGGCCACGTTCTGTCTTCCAGGAATGGTCATAGAACCCGAATCATGTAACATCTGGGGAGACCACATTCCACCAAACAGATATAGCACAGAGGAAACTTGTCTTTCATGATTTTAGTCTAGAGCAAAGAAAGTGAAGTAGAAATGAAAGGAAAGGGGCGTGAGCAAGAGAGAAGATATACCTAGGTGGCTTTCTGTTTCCTAAATCTGATCTCTTGTGAGGGTTGGCTATATCCTAGTGTTTCGTGCCCTCTGAGATACCCCTATCCTTGTAAAAAATAAATGGGTATTTTGCATCAGTTAAATAAATTGGTTTCTGTTCTAACCCCCTAAAAACACAGATTAATAAGACAACCAAATCTTTACTGCTTAGAGCAGATTCAAATCCTTTTTGAAATAATGTGTCTTATAAATAACATATAATTCTATGGCCAGAAAGATGGTTGGCCAACTTCTTTGACAAAAGGCAAGAAACAAGAAGAGCTCTTTACTCGATGTTTTTAGTGACAAGTGACAATAAACATTTCTAAATTGTCTCTCAATTTCTAATTTCTTTAAAAAATTATTGTGACTTATAATTCTTAATTTTAGGAAAAATAATGGTGGTGGTCAAGAAAGTTAGAGGAGGAAGAAGGATAGAAATCACCAGAAAGGGGCACCTGACTGGCTCAGTCAGTTGAGTGTCTGACTCTTGATTTTGGCTCAGGTCATGATCCCAGGGTTGTGGGATCAAGCCCTGCATTGGCTCTGCACTGAGCATAGAGCCTGCTTAAGATTCTCTCTCTCTACCTCTGCTCCTGGGCCCTGCTTGAACTCTTGTGTGCTCTCTCTCTCAAATAATAATAATAATAATAATAATAATAATAATAATAAAGAAATCACCAGAAAAACTAACTGTAATTCAAGAAGACAAATGACCATTTTGATGGGAGTAAGACACCTCACCCCCACCCCACTCCCGCGCCCAGCAAATGCCTCAACTTGTACCAGATGTAATAATGCTGCCTCTGATGGCGACCTCACCCAACAGCTGAAGAGGGAGGAAAGTAGAGAATGGCAGAAGGTGAGAGAGCTCTCTGGTTGCTAGAGTGGAAGAAACCAAGCTCAAATGAGTTTAACAAAAGGGGAAAGAAGAGGTTTTGGCTTTGCTTTTGCATCTGGGAAGATCATGGCTGGAGCCAGCTTTGGGCATGGCTGGAGCCAGGGACATGAATGATTTCACCAGGAATTGCTCTTTGGACCACTCGGTCTCACAGTTGCTTCATTCCCAAGCCAATTATTTTTTATTTTTATTTTTTTTTACATATAAGGTTGCCAGGTTCAGCAAATAAAAATATAGGACACTCATATAAATTTGAACTTCAGAGAAACAACAAAGAATACTTTTTTTTTTAGTTTATATTCCATGCAATATCTGGGATACACGTATACTTTAAAATTATTAGTTCATTTGTAATGCGGTTTCCTGCATTTTATCTGGCTATACCATTCACACGAGATGGGGAAGTCCCAGCACTTTGGGACTGATAATCTATTAATGGAGCAGCCTCAGTGTAAAGGGGGCTTATATACGCCCCAGGATTGTGTCCCATGGAACAATCTGGGTCATGAACGCATCCATGAACCAACTACCGTGGCTTAAGTCATGGGATAATCTGATGGGCCAGCCATAGCCTGTGGCATGACAATGAAGATGTGGCAAAATGATATTTGTCCATGAAAAAAATATGTAGACTTATAAATAGCATATAAATGGAACATGGAAATAATCTCAGTTCAAGCTGCTCACTTAGTAGATGAAAAAGTGGGGACCAAAGGGCTCTTTTAATTTCTCCAGAGAGCACAGTCATGGGTGAATTTGGACTGGGATACCTGCGTCTCACCTCCTCACCTCCCAGGCTCTTTCCATGTATCCCCGGGGCCAACATCATTCTGATAGCCACCGGATAAATCAATTAGCACTCCTGAGGGCTTCCCCCTCTCTTCTCTGTATACAAAATGAACAGGTAAAAAGGAAATGCTTGTCAAAACAAATCTCTATTTGGTTTTCTCCATCTATGGGACAATTTCTGTAATGTGTCAATCACTTTGTTGCAAAATAGCCCCTCCAACACACAATCCACATTTCCCGATGACACCAGCCTGTCAGTCTCTCACTAAATCAAAGCCAAATTTCATACCAAGCCAAGACCGGTTTGTCAATCATTTTTCCTGCCACACATCCACCAGAATCACCTGACAGCTCCAACTTTCTACTCTCAAATGGAGGGGGTCTACTTAAGCTTGTTTGTCTTCCCTAATTGAGTTCCTTTCAGGATTCGTAGCTTAGCAACTACTAACTTATTTTGCTGAGACGGCTGGCCTAAATTTCATAGCTTTCTTGACCACTGCTACTTGTTAGAAAATTATTTCCCCTCAAGTGGCTAAACAGCAGATGTAAGATTTATTTAATACCTAATTGTTCTATTGTTTCTAATTATAAGCACTCTCCTCCTGTTTAAAAGTAAACACAGGATATGTTGTCAAATAGACATAATTTTAAATAATTATAAAATGCCTTGGAATTTTGTTCTGAAATCTCAAATTCCCCATTATCGGTAGCACTAAAGGGCCAATAAGATAAACACCCAGCGTTTATTAGGTTGTAAATTACTTCACAGACACACTCTATGAGTGAGTCACTATGAGGTTCTGCAGAGAATATAACAAATGTCCTTGTCTTGAAGAACTTAGCTGAGGGAGGGGTGCCTGGGTGGCTCAGTCCGTTAAGCGTCCAACTTTGGCTCAGGTCATGATCTCACAGTTCCTGAGTTCAAGTCCCATGTCGGGCTCAGTGCTGACAGCCCAGAGCCTAGAGCCTGCTTCAGATTCTATCTCCCTCTCTCTCCTCCCCTCCCGCACTTGCACTTGCTCTCCCTCTCTCTCCCTCCCTCTCTCTCCCTCTCTCTCCCTCCCTCTCTCAAAAATAAATGTTGAAGAAAAGAATTTAGTTGGGGGAGAGAATTGGCAACAAATTCGAGATCCATTTAATGAGATTAAACATGCACCTATGAGAGAACAGGAGGTAATAGTAATAGTAATAATAATAATACTTTTAAAAAGGTATCACAGTATAGTCATGGTTGGTTAGGAGACCTTGTCATTTCTTTGGTGGTCCAGCCTCTAACCTTCCTTTATATATTTGGAGGACTCCTCTAAGCAGAGTAGGGGAGAGGTCCTGCCCTCACTACTCACATGAAAGCTAAGGGGTTAGACCTTCACTCCAACAACCGTCTAGCAGCTGCGAGATCGAAGTTTGGCTTCGATCGAGATCGAAGTTTGGCTAATCACCCTGCATTTCTATCTTGAGCTGTGAGAGCATTTGCATGGCTCACAGGACCTGCTCTGGTGTCCATGAGCAGTGGCCTCAGCAGCAAAGCGCACTGGCAGGGTGATCTTGGGTAGATGATTCCCATGAGAAGAAGGATGTTAGGATTCTTTCTTCCCAGTTCTTCCTGATTTATGATGGTTCTAACCAGCTCCTCCACCCACTTTGCCATTTGGGGGCTCCCTGACAGACTCCAGAGGAATTTATTTTTACAATTTGAGACATTCAGAATTGATTTCTGTTGTGTGTAACCCGTAACCCTGAAGTTTTTAATTGGCTTAGGCATGAGCTAAAAATTGTTCTCTGCCCACTTGGGGACACGATAGTTTGGGAAGCCTCCACAGAGTATAAGGACAGTAAGTACTCTCTGCACAGGTAGAGAGCAAGCTATTCTGCACTGAACCCTGGTGCAGAGAAGCAGAAAAGTCACATATGCTGAAAAAAAACTTTAAATTGATTTTTAAAAAGGCTTTGCTTATCTTCATTTTATTTTATTTTTTAAAAATTTTTTTAATGTTTATTTATTTTTGAGAGAGAGATGGAGGAGACAGAGAGAGACAGAGTGTGAGAAGCACAGGGACACAGAGAGAAGGAGATACAGAATCTAAAGCGGGCTTCAGGCTCTGAGCTGTGAGCACAGAGCCTGAAATGGGACCCCAACTCATGGAGCACGAAATCATGACCTGAGCCGAAGTCAGACGCTTAACTGACTGAGCCACCCAGGCGCCCCATCTTCATTATTTTATGTTGACAGTGACTGGCTAACAACAGCATTTATTAAAAGTACCGAATGAAGGACTAAATAAATGACAATTAAAAAAGAATGTCCAGATGAATTTGGCTAAACTGGAAACTCCTAGTAGGTTGGTAAGAAACAAGGCTCTAACAAGAGCTTGGGGGCTACTGTCAAGAATCTAAAACTTCACAGCAACCCTTTCAAATTTTTATGTCAACTTTCAGATATTATAATACAGCACATACCCAGTTACGCATAAAGCGTTAAATCAGAGCGCTCCAGACTTCTGCAGAGACAAGGAACATATCCAGTACATCAGAGGGTGAGTCATCATTCTTGTGGTCTTGCCCAATGGAAGACAGTCTCAATCTGGAAATTTCTTTCTACTAAACGATGACTATAGAGCTCCCTTTGACTACCTTAGGAGAGGCAATTGAGCAGAGAGAAAACGTTCAGGGGGAGAGAGAGAGAAGGATGCTCGCTTTCTCACAGAAACAGAGAGAGAAGCCATTCATGTGTAATCAGGAACTGGTGGTAGACATTTTGCAGTACATGTGTCAGGATGACTATTTTTTTTTTTTTTTGGTTGCACAGCTGCTCTGGACTTTCATTTAAGGTGTGTCCTTTGAGCTGATATTAGTAATCGGTCCTCTGATATTTCAGTGCAGACTGCTCTGGCATGGCAGAAGGATGGCTAGATAGCAGAGAATTTGAGCCAAAGAATGGGGTAATTCCATTAGATGTATTTGGATAGTGATTTGACCCATTTCTTCACGGGGATGAATTGGAAGTTAACATCAGAACTGAACTGTGTTGTTTGTGGCATAGCCAGCTCTTATTACATCACTTACTCTGTATTAGGCTTTGTTCTAAGGACTTCACATGCATCGCCTCAATTAAATCCTTGTAACCACTTGCAAAGGTAGGTGTTGAAAGGGAAGTATTGATCAGAGGAGGGAATCTATTGTTTTAGAGAAGGTATTAGGTCTTATTAGCAAAAGTGGAATGTCTGAAGTCACCCAGACCTTGTGGAGAGAAAGACAAAACGAGGAGAAACTCTACAAGATTTACATTCCAGTGATTGCAAAATGGTTTGAGCCAAGGAAAAAGTATGACAGAATGGAGCTAGAGTTCAAGTAAGGTCGCACTCCCTTGCTCCACTTCCAATATCATTGCCACAGGGCTCCTTCCCTGAGTTAATGACACTGCAATAAGAAACACACATGCGCACGCGCACACACACGCACGCGCACACACACAAAGAAAACAGCAGTAAGAGACAGAGCCACCCATGATCTAGTTATTTCCTCATTGGGCAAAGGTCCACAGGTGTTTGGCAAAGTTTTGCACAAGTAAAAATGGGATGACATCATAAAGAAAATAATTAGGAAAACTTGGAGGTGGTGTGCTCACGAAATAATAGAGCTCTTGCTTTCCTCACTGACTCTAATACAAGCCAGTGCTGGTCATAAAACCAAGTGTTTGCCCTGATCTCTCTGTTAGACCCAGAAATGAGCAATGTTGAACATTCACTCCCTTGGTGATCTTGGCTAGAATACATGTGGAGCAATATATGTCGTTGATTGTTTCAATTTCTCTTCCTAAAGAGCACCATTGGGATGTAGGCAGAACTTATAAAAAGGTGGGTCAAGAGTAGATATTATTAATCTTATTTCACAGATGAGGAAGCTTAGGCTCACAAAGGCTAAATAATCCCCAAGAATGCACAGCTAGTAAACAATGGAGCTAGGATCTGAAATGAGATCAGTCTGACCCCACAGCCCAAGGTCTTTTCTGTTGTGATGTATACAAAGTTCCTTCAAGTGAGAACAGGTCCTCTGTGCCACCGAGGCAGGAGGTGAAGCAGAATTATAGGATACATAATTCTGGATATAAAAATACATACTCTCCCCCATCCCCCCTTTTTTGTGACAATGAAATGCCCAGATTTTAGAGGAGAACGAGGTTGCTCATCTTGAGACCACATCTCCCAACTTCCCTAGTAGCTTGGTTGTGGCCATGTGAGCGAACTCGGGCCAGTGGGGTGTGAACAGAGGGGATATGTACTACTTTCGGCTTATGCACCCTCCCCCTTCCCCCAAAAAAGAATTGGATGGGATTTCCCCTTGCCTCTTTCTACTTTCTTAATGATTACAGGTGGAAAAGTGAGAGATGGATGCTGTATGTTAAATATCTTGAGAGAGGGAACTATATTCCATTATGAAAAACCACTAAGATTTTGGGGGCTCTTTGTTACAGCAGCTTAGACAGTATGCTCACTTGTAGATGATATCATGCCTCCTCATGGATTTTACCATTTCCTGATGAGGAACTACACATTCCTATCAAAGGTCATTTAAAACTTTTTATAGTTTGATATAAACATATGCATATATTAATTATAGTAATATTTAAGCAAAGGGTTTAGACATTTCTATATCATTTTTCTTTTATTCTCAATTGCTTATGTTGCTTTAATGAAGATTAGAATTCTAAACTACATACGTTGCTCTAAATTCACAAATATTGACTTATCTTTGTCCTGAGTAGACCAGTTTTCAGCAAACTGCACCTGCAGACGTGGGTTTAAAAGACCAAGGGTCAGCATACAAATCTAGCCCACCATCTGTTTTTTGTAAATAAAGTTTTATCGAAACACAGCCATGCCTATTTGTTTACATACTGTCCATGGCTGCTTTTTCCTATGAGAGGAGAATTGCTACAGAGACAGTATGGTCCACAAAGACAAAATCATTTACTCTCTGGCCCTCTCCAGAAAAAGTCTGCTGAGCCTTGCAATAGACAACTATAACCAGGAATCTGATGTTTGTAGTGGAAGTCCAGGTAAGCGGTCCCTCGTGCAGAAAGGCCTGATATTTTTCCATCTAGCTCCAATGCACATTTCCACAGCACTTATTATATCACTAGCTTCAATGTGAAAATCTATCAAGAGTTTTCCTAAGTGGGTTGCTGCTCTTACTTTGCGATTTTCCCTTGGTAAAACATCTTTTGGAGGGATTTGTTATTGTTGACCTCGTGCGAACGAAGAAAGGAGCAGAGAAGCAAGGCTAGATGTAACACCAAATGGGAGCAATTTTCTCTCTCAGGCATGACTGTGGGCACTGGGATTTCAGATGGAAGAGCCCAGCGGGTTTCATGTAGCGGCCCCAGTCGTTGCTTCGTGCATCTGTGGCATAAAGGACCTGTTCTCGTTTGGAGGACAGCCATGATGGAATGCGATTCTGCAGAAGTTTGCGAGCACGAAGGGGGTTCATGACTTCAAACTGCTTTCCCCAGTTGGCACAGATTGGAGTGTGTGAAGGGATGCGGGTGTGGAAGAGACTCAGGCTGCACTTTCAGGGGCCTGAGGGGCAGGGAGATGGGGGCTTGGAGAGCTCCCCATCCTTTCCGCACCTGGGCTGTGAATCCGAGAGGACCTGGGGCTGGGGAAGCGAGAGGCAAGAGACTGTAAATATTATTCAAATAGAGAAAGCAGAAGGTCAGAAGCAATGGAGCACTGGAAATGGTTTTTTTGTCCTTCTGTGAGGCAGTGAAGGAGAAGGGAATGGCCATCCTATCAGCTTACTGATCACTATACTCGGCTATATGCCGCATCTGTGAAGGGGCAATTGAGGAGCCAGTAACATGGGATGCTGTGGCCCCAGTGGCTACGACAAAGGTTAAGTCCTGCTCATGCTCTCTGTCTGCCATAGATCAGCAGCACCCCCTTCCCAGGCTCCCCTGGCTCAGATCCAGGTGAAGCAGAATGATAAAAGAGCCAGCTCTTCAAAGATGTTGCCCAAGTGACAATTGTCATTTTTGCACACATTTGGTTGGACAAAGCAAGTCACTTGACCAAGCCTGACAGGAGTGTATCAACTTCTCCCAGGGAAGGGCAACACACACTTTTCCCTACTGCATCCTCTCCACAGACCTGGGGGCATAACTGCACACGTCATGGTGCAGTGAAGGAAGCTGGCACTCAAATAAAGCTTGCCCCATCTGACAAAATACCAAGATGGCGCACCTCAAGTTTGAATTCAGATTTACTCTCCTTTTCTCCCTGGCATTTTTAAACTACACCCCCCATTTTCCTAGGTTGCTATGAAAGATTGAATTTACATGTTTACTTACATCCTTACAAGAATAAAGATCGTCCACCTTTAAGAGGCTAAACCAGAAGAGTATTAGCTCTCTGCATCCTGTTCCCTATATTATTTCCTAAAGGTCTGATTATGCATGAAAATAGTCAATGGTTTTGAACAGTTATTTGATGTATGCCAGGCACTGGGCTTTTTCGCCTACTTGCATCGACTCTGCCAAATAAACCTATGAAAAATACATTGCCACCTCAGCTTTGTAGACGCTGAACCTGCAGCTCAGAGAGGTTAAATAACTTGCCAGGTACCACCCAGCCATTGATTGGACTGCAATGTGAGCTCTTATCTGCTCATCCTTAAAGTTTTCTCCCTTCCCTGTATATGTTCAAGAGGAAATATCTGCTGGCTCCCAGTGTGGGAAGAAGACTGGAAAATACAGAAGAGATTCCAGATATCCAGAGTGTAACCTTTATTTATTGTGTGCATTACATCTGCCATGAAAATAAGCACTTGTTAAAAATACTTGGGGGGTGCCTGGGTGGCTCAGTCAGTTAAGCGTCTGACTTTGGCTCAGGTCATGATCTAACGGTTTGTGGGTTCGAGCCCCACGTCAGGGTCTGTGCTGACAGCCTGCTCAAAGCCTGGAGCCTGTTTCAGATTCTGTCTCCCTCTCTCTCTGACCCTCCCCTGCTCACGCTGTCTCTCTCTCTCCCTCTCTCAGAAATAAATAAAACATTAAAAAATTTAAAAAAAAAAACCTTGGTAACCCAAACGTAATTAGAGAGGTGCATTTCCTTGGAAAGGTGGGTGGTGACGCTACAGAAATCACTCCCAAACTTAAGAGAAATGAGTTTGGGTTTAAAAATAACTTTAGATGCTTTGTGCCCCTGCTCATTTCCATTAGTAAACATAATAAAATAAAGCTGCACACCCCACTGCATGGACTACAGTAGAGAGGATAATTACACATACATTGATAACCTGTATATAACCTACTTGAACTTGCAATAAATATGCATCCAGATTCACCTGCCTGGAAGTGGAGATTGATTTGTAAATCTTGGGGCACCTTCTCATCAGGTGGTTGTAACAGTTTTGTGGGTAAGAGTCTGCTCTCTGCCATTTCCTTAACTGGAAAATGGGCATAATTAAATCTAGAATATAGGTCAGTGGGAAGGGTTCACTGGACGCTGACTGAGGATTGTGAAGGTGTTGTTTGTAAAGAGCAAGGACGGTACGAATCTTTCATTGGGGTGGTCCACGGTGGAGACACCTTCTCTGAGTGACTCTCCCAGACACGCGTCCCTCTGAACGAGAAACATTATGGTTGTTCCGGAGGTTCAACATCGCTGGATCGCACTGTAAATCTTATGACCTTTACCTGTGCCATTCTCCACATCTCCCTGGCTGCTCTCCACCCCTTTTCTCTTGGCTGATCCCCAGTCCCTCTGCAGGAATCTGCGCACATCTTTGTACAGGTCTCTCAGCTGCGGCACTGTTACTGTGTGGAGCTGGACAAGTCTTTGCTGTTGGGACCTGGGGGGTGGGGGATGCCTGTGTCTCCCAGGACGCTTAGCAGCTCTCTCAGCCTCCACCCACTAGACACAGAGCGCACAGAGAGCTCCTCTGAGCTGTGACAACCAAAAACGTCTCCAGACATTGCCAACTCTCCCCCAGGGAGCAAAATTGCCCCTGGTTGAAAACTACTGGGTGGGGGGAGGGGAGCACTAGCCTCTCTTGGGAGTCTTGTTTCCCTGGCTCTGTGACCTCCATTCTCACAGGGACACCGCCACAGCACTCAGAGCTCCGTCTCGGACATAGGCGTGCTACCTGGGTCCAGCAGGCTCTCAGTAAGCAGTTGGCTGACGGAGGATGAAGCACTCGGAAATTTCCTCTGGCTTGGAAAGCGGAGATAACTTTGCTTCGCTGAGTGAGCTAGAACATTCCTTTATGCCCTTACTTTATGTGAAATGTGATTCTCACAGCGCACATCCCTGCAGTCTGATATGGGAAATCACCCATTAGAGAGTGCAGTCAATACTGCTGTTACGACTCTGGGGCTTTCCAGAAAGAAGCCGTGAGTCTTGATATTTTTTCCCCCTAAGGTCTGGCTTCACACCAAGATACTAGCGCAAGAGCGGCCACAGCCCATAGATTCATTTCCCCCCTGTTTCACTGCATATGGCCTTAGAAAAATTATTTTTTGAAAAATGACCTAAAGCTTTCCTAAAATCCTCAGGAATGACACCTGAGGGGAGCATCTGAAAGACTTCACATTCATTAACTAAACCTTCTTGTTAGGTTATGTTCCCTGAAATGCATTTGACAGTTAATGAAGTAGAAAAGATGGCAGTCGGAGAAAAAATAAAATTCTGTCAGATTCTGGCAATAGAACAGGGAGGTGAAAAAGCGGGAACCCGGGGGAGGGATTGATAGATCGGCACCCCACACTGTGAGTATTTTATTGCCAGGGACATTGCCTCGGATCAGAGCCGGCTGCAAAGTTAAATTCATGCCTGGCACTCTGTTCAGATCCCAAAACCATACATAAGTCAGCCAACCTAGATAAGGTGCTTGTCAGGGCCAGAGCAGCAGGGATACGGGGCTGACTGGCAGATATGTGAAACAGTGATCAGAGAAGAGAAAGAAAAAGGAAAGACGTGTTCAAAAATATTTGTACTGCTTTAGACACCTTTCCCCATTTCAGCTGGATTGCAATTTAGCCCAAACCTTGCTCGAATACGCAGAAGGTAAAACCAGCTTGCAGGCAGTCGAGTGAGCAGGCACAGACTTTTCTCTGAAAACATTCGGTTTTAAATGACCTCGTGGGATGTTATTCATTTCCCGTTTCCTTCTCATCCGCCTGTGCCCTCTGCCGAGGTCCAGAAAAGGCGGTGGTTGGGGAGGGGGGGAGGGATGTGGGAAGAACAGCGCCACGCTGGGGTACCCCTCTGCGGTTGCCAAAAGTATTATTTGGTTAATTCAGTGCCGTCCAGCCTTCCTGAAGTTGGGCAAACCTGTTTTCTTCCCTCCGATGTATCACTTAGAAACACCAACTGCAAGGATTTCTTATGTTCTCACAAAAAAGGGAAGGGCACAGCTGGTAAATGTTTCGCAGATGGCAAAGCTCTTGGCATCTCTCTCAAGAGAGGGCCACCCATGCAGATGGCTCATTATTTTAACATTTGGATTTTCATCTTATTAAAACATCTTTTTTTTCCCCTGGTTTTATTTAGCATCATAAATTCTCTTACACTTTAGAAAGCGCCTAAGCGATTTGAGGACGTGCGCTCTGAGGAACATCCTTTGGCTAAAATATAGATTGGTAACATCATTATTCCCAGCTTTGATCTCAATGTGATGGCTTTCAATCTGATTAAAAATTCCAATGAAAGGGAAATCTCAGAGTAGTGGATTTATCAAGCAAAAGTCCATGAAGTCCATATAGTAGCTGAATTATTCAGCAGGACGATAAACCGAGTGAAATTGGGGGAAATAGTTTTATTCGATGCATAAAATCCCTATTACGATGCAATATGCATATATAAAAATAGACAAATGCACAGTGCGTGCAGGCTCATAAACACACCCTTTCTACATATGTAGAGAGGCTTCTGTACTATGAGGTGCCTCAGCCAAAATTTAAACCAAGCGATGCCAATTCTTGGCAGCGCAGATAGGAAAGGGTCAAGATTTCCAAGAGAAGTTATCTGCCCACGCAGACTTTGGCAAGACTGGACGTGCATTTATAAATGGCTGTTTCTAGGTGTGGAAGCAGGAAGACTGTTGTATGGTTGGATGGACAGAAACCAGAAACTCTTGCTGACCTGAGTTCGTGGGGAGAACAGGCCTGGGGACCCTCCATTCCAGATATTGCTCTCAAGGACTGGGAAAAGTTTTGGTCACCTCAGCATCCCTAACTGTCGCGCTGGGGTGTGGGAACCATTGGAGATGCAAATGTAAGTGACAAAGCAATGTAATAAGAACAAACCAATCTATTTAATGTGGGGAGATGCTGGCCTAAATGCAGGATCAGTCACTGTGCTCTCGCAAATGGGCCTTATGGACCCAGGTCTGTGTGTGTCGCGTTGTAAATGTTTATTAGCAATGGTACACAATGCACGTTATGGATCCGTGGAACTCCAAGCTGCCTCACTCTGGGGGTCAAATGTAAATCCCCAAAATGCTGAGAAAATGTTAATAGTTGCTGGCTCCAAGAATATATCGGTGGAGCATGTACCTAGGTATCATAAATGGAGGCTCTGTTCATCGACTTGAATTACCTCTGGTACCTCTAGCCTGAAGCATTAACTTGAGTAATGCGTTCTGTGGAGCTGCTGGCTTTTCCATCAGATGGAAAGCAAGATGGGAGGTGCAGAGGGTGCAGTTTTCAAAAATAAGAACTGGGAAGCACAGTGCTGATTAGGTATGTCCGGAAAGCTCGGAATCATGGAGAATTGAGAGAAAATAGTTTTCCCTTATTTTTCCCAGAGCAGATTGCTCCTGGGGACGCCATGTTGCTTGGTGGCTCATGGCATCTGTAATCCCAAGAGGCAGAGTCTCCAGCTGGCAAATGTTGCCCTCAGCTCCAGGCTCACCCTTTTCGGTCACTTTAAAGCCCTTAAGAAGCGGTCCCCAAACCAACGGCATCAGCACCACCTGGATCACATCCACACCTGCCAAATCAGGAGCTCGGCAGGTGGGGCCGGCAGCCTGTGTTTCTACCAACCCTCCAGGTGAGGCTGATGGACGCTCAAGTTTGAGAAGCACTGCTCCAAGGCATAATAGTTTGTCATTCCACCAGTGCCCAAGAATCTTTTTGGTGACAGGCATCAAGTGTGATGCCTGTAAAATCCTGGCAGCAGACTACATTTGTCTATTTAACTGCATGCAAAATGCTTGTCAAGAAGGATTTCAGGGGCTCTTTTTGCAAAGGCTTCCTCTTTCCCACATATATTCTATCCATCTCTTCTGAGATGGCATATGCCTCCAAATCCAAGCTCTAAGGCTACAAGCCATTTTAAAAGCACCCTCGCCCCCACCCTCTTCATCTACTATTGGCAAATAAGACAGAGGATCACGGCGCCTGGTTTTCTGAGTCTAGCTGGAAAGACCGACAGATTTCATGACATTTGTCACAGGGTCTAAAACTCCACATGGGAGAAAATGAGCCCACTTAGTAAAAACATCTCACCTTTGAGTCAGAATGGAGAAGCATAAAAAGTATTGTTCCTGGGAAATTACAAGGCATTTGGTGTGTGTTTTCGGAAGTGTGATGACTATTCACTAATCTCTGGCTTAGGTGGTGGAAAACCCCCCAGAAAACTACCTAGGGACTAGAATACATGTACATCTTGTGAAGTGGCATAAGAATCAAAGGGGGAATGAGTTTCCTGTGGTGCCGATGAGCTACTTAAAGTACCTCCTATCTGAGCCTCCCTCCTTTTCCTCATGTGCATTGAAAACCATTTGAATAATGCACGCTCTTTCAGTTGCATTGTGTGCTCTGAAAGCCATTTAATGAAGGTAGACAGCCTTCCAAAAAGGTGTATTCTTTGGCTAATGTAGATACTCCTGGAAAAATCTTTCTCCAACATGGAAGGCAAGATATACTGAGTGAGAGAAAGAATGAGCAAGAAAGAATAGTATTAGAATGTCTTCTTTCACTCAATCAAATCAAATGGAAGCAATTTGGGTTAAACTTGATCTATCCTAGGTGAACTCTAGTCTCTGCAATATATATATATCAAAATGCTGCAAGTCAACCAAATTTTAGCATATCAGAGCATCTTTCCATTGGCTTCCACTATACTATTGAGGTTACTTTATCTCTTTCTGATTGATCATCACTTAGCAGTGGTTTCCAGCTCCAACCTTTCTGTTAAATAGTCAACAATCTGTAAACTGACAAATGAAGGAGGGGAGCGCCTATCTAAATCAAAATTTCTTGAAAAGTTATGGTCACTTATTTGTGCAGAAATATCTATATCTATCTATATATTGTTTTAATAAAATGAGATAAATGTGGCTAGTAAGGTTGGCTCTTCATATGCAATGTATTTGATTAATTGAGCCAAGGTTACAGAAAAAGGCGTTCTGGGCAAGGGATACTTTAAATTTGATTCATCTTGGTAGTTTGAATTAAGAGGTAGTAGAGAGGAGCACCTGGGTGGTTCAATTGGTTGAGCGTATGACTCCTGATTTTAGCTCCGGTCATGATCCCCAGGTCGTGAGATGGAGCCCTGTGTCAGGCTCTATACTGGGCATAGAGCCTGCGTAAGATTCTCTCTCTCCCCCTCTACCCCCTTGCCCTCTGTCTTTCTCTCAACAAATAAATAAATAAGCAAACAAACAAACAAATAAGACGTGGTACATTGAGTCAAGTTAACAGTGTGAGCCCAGGAGTTACACTTGGACCCAATCTTACTCTGCCACTTCCCAGCTGTGTGGCCAGTCCTCTCTGACCCTCAGTTCCCTTCTTCATGACATGATTCAAATAATCTGTTGTGTCCCACAGGATTGCTGTTAAAAGTAATTCACTGCATATATTGTTAACACAATGCTGGGCACACTGTGAGCCCCTGAATAAATGGCCCCTGGGGCTGTTGTTTTTATGAAAGGACAAAGTCACAGGTATCATGTCCGGGACAAACAGGGAAAGCGTCTATAAATGCCCATCTGGAAAACCATGGAAACAATTTGACACCAGTGTGATATTTTTAAACATGTTGTTGGTCATCTCTCTAAAGACAGTGCTCAACAGAGTGAGAGCAGCACTGGCCGAGGGGAAGAAATGCCTGGTCGCTGTAATATATAGAGTGATGCCCGTTTTCAAAACCAACTCTTTAGTTTCTGAAATCATTATTAAATAATAGTAATGATGACCATCACAATAATAGCCACTAGTGATTACCTAGCACCTACTATGTGCTAGGCACTGCTGTGCATATGTTATATGCACTCCTTCATTTAAATGTCAGAACAACTCATGAGAGAGATACTATAATTATTTCCATTTTGCAGAAAAGAAAACTAAGATATGGAGAGAGAGAGAGAGAGAGAGAGAGAAGGACTCTTCCAAGATCCTGCAGCTTGGAGGGATAGAGTCAGGATTCGAAGCTAAGCCTAAGAGATACAATCTCTTGAAAAGGCAAGAGGGGAAAGGTGCTGTCAGATTTTATGGATGGAGAAATTGAGGCCAGTACTTAGAAGAGTACTTATCATTTGGAGTAAGAGCTTATGACTGTCTACTTGTGCTGCCATATTAAAACACCATAGACCTAGGCCAGGGGGGCAGTGGAGGTTTGGGGGTTCTTAAACAACAGAAGTCTACTTTTTCACAGTTCCTGAGGCCGGAAGTCCAAGATCAGGGTGCCACAAGGTGGGGTGTTGGTGAATGCCCTTGTTCTGGCTTGTAGAAGGCTGTATTCTTGCTATGTCCTCTCATGATGGGAGTGAGGGGGAAAGAGGAAGGAGAGATCTGCTTCTCCTTACAAGGCCGCAGTCCTATTGAAGTGAGGCCCCACCTTTATGAACTCATTCGACTTTAATGACCTCCTGAAGACCTTCTCTTCAGATACAGCCACAGAGGAGGTTAGGGCTTCAGTGAATTTGGGGGGGGGGGACATTTCCATTCATAGCAACAGTCAATAAGTAATGATTGAATGATGAATGGTATCCACAGATGGGCATGTTCCTTACAAGGCTCATTACCAGCATAGCCAAGAAGAGAGAACAGGTTATTCTGATGTGTGGTCTAAACTGGACCACATAGCTGAAACTCCCCTAGAAAATCTATTTCCAGTGATCTTCTTTATAGTCCTTATAATTGTATTTGCACTTATTCCATATCTGATTGTCTGTGTGTTTGCTGATACACCCATACAGAGTGCTCCTCTCCAAAGGATGAGTGTCTTGGAATGTCCTCTGGGTGGGAAATCTCATTTCCTCTCTCCTTTAGTTTTGTTTTTCTTCTTCAACTTTTGCTTCTTTTTCACTCACTGTGCATCCTTCTGCATATGTTCTCACTTTCCAGGAGCTAATCCATGTAGCTTATAGTCCAAGAAATACCTCTTGATTAATAGATCTTTATAGAAGCCATTTAGGGCAAAGGAGTAAAAAGAAAAAAAATATCACTGAATCAGATAGAAACCAGGTTTCCAGTAACAGAAACCCTATCTTTTTTTATTCTTCTAATGTTTATTTTTGAGAGAGAAACACAGAATGCCAGAGAGAGGGGAGGGCCAGAGAGCGAAGGAGACACAGAATATGAGAGGAGACACAGAAGCTGACAGCTCAGAGCCTGATGTAGGGCTTGAACTTACAAACTGTGAGATCATGACCTGAGCCAAAGTCAGACACACAACTGACTGAGCCAACCAGGCACCCCAGAAACCCTATCTTAACAGATATGAACAACAACCAACAAAAGGAACATGTTACTTCCATAACTGAAGTTCTAGGGGCCTCTGGAAGAGCTTTAACCTGGAGCCCAGGCTCTTTCTGTCTGCTCCTGTGTCCTCTGTGTTTCCCTGTTCATACAGGCTCTCCGTCACAGTGATGGAAGGTGTGTCAACGGGGTCTAGAGCTTCATGTTTGCTTGTTCCTATCCCGCAGGGGTGAAAGGTCTACTTCAAGATAAATTATCAAGACAAGCAAAAATCCCAGGTTTGAACTTTGTTGGCTAAATGAGCCTGATTTGAGCCATGGGCTCCTCTCCAAACCCAGGAAGAAGAGATGCAACATTAGGGGTCAAAACACATATTCTGTACAAAGCCGGGCAATAAATATTTCAGGCTTTGTAGGCCACCCTGTCTCTGCTGAAAGTACACAACGTAGCCATTGCAGCCTGAAAGCAACCAAATCAACACAAACATGAAAGCGTGTGTCCATATTTGGCTTAAACAGATCAGGTCCCAGCATTGGAACAGATGCACTCTCTAACGCCAATAGTGTATCTAATGTAAACCTAATAAATCTTGGGTCCCAGATGGCCTAGTCCCTTCATAGGAGCTTATTCAAAGAAGCACAATCTTGCCACCCATTAGCAATGTTAAGAATCCATGCTTTTCTCAGGTCTCTCAAAGAAACGAAAGGGTAGGGGCCTGGGAGGCTGTCGATTAACCTTCCAACTCTTGATTTCAACTTAGGTCATGTTCAATGTGTGAGTTTGAGCCCCACATGGTGCTCTGTGCTGACAGTGAGGAGCCTGCTTGAGATTCTCTGTCTCCCTCTCTCTCTGCGCCTCCTGTCTCAAAAACAAATAAGCATTTAAAAGAGAAACAAAAGGGCCTAAGTCAGAACAACATTCCTCAGGATCTGTTTGTCTACTCTCTAATTGTCTTGTGTTTCAGAATTGCCTGTTTCACCAATGCCCTGACTCTGATCACCACCAGCGGTACCTCCTTCCTCCACTTCTCCCTGAACTTCATTTCTTGCCAGGTCTTTAATGTGTAATCGGCATCTTCTTTCCCTGTCTCTGTCTCTCTCTTTCCATCTTCTCCTATTTCTAATTGTCTTGCGGTTTCCTCTGTCTACCCTTTTCTCAGATCTAAATCACAAAGTCTTTGTCATCTGACTGTCAAAGGATTGGGCGGTGGCACACGCAATAGAAAACACAACGCTGATACTGTGATCTCTTGGGCATGGTGGGGTGAGAAAGGAATGGAAAGTGGAATTTTATTTAAATCTGAAAAAATGACATGTGAAGGCAAAAGACAACGTGATAAGATTGTATTTGGGAAGTGGGTACACATTAGTACCTTATTTTCCACACATATTAAGCATCTTATATTTAAAGATTCAAATAATTAAATAAAAAAGCAGAGGGAAATAGTGCCTGTGAAGGTCCACTGGACCAGCGGGTGTCAAGCTTTAGCAGTATTCTAATTACCTATAGGTCTTGTAAAAGCACAGACTCCTGAGCGCCACCCCAGAATTGCTCATTCAGTGCACCTGCATGAGCATTTTTGCATTTCAAACAAATTCCTAAGTCACGCTGATGCCACTAGTCCAGGGACCACAATTTGGAAATCACTGGAGTAGACAATAAACTCCTTGACAGCAAGGATCCCATGTATCTTGTCATAGTCTGAGGATCTAGCTTGATTCCTGACACTTGGAAAACATTCCACTGATACTGATGCATGTGAATTACACCCCCGAGCTCTCACATATGAAAACAGTGGCGCTGTGCACAGCACCCTTCAGTGAGTAGAAAGGATGCTCTTCCTTATCCTCAGAGCAGCACACATGGGTTCAATGGAGAAGGGCTGAGGTTTCTGGGTGGTGAGATTAGGGGACAACCAAGGAAGGGAAGGGCTGCCTTTTCAGGAGGATGAGAGAGCAAAGGAAGGGAGGGATGAGAAGGAAGTGTTACAGGATCCACTCGGACTTTCTCTTGCCATCCAGAGAGAGCCTGGGCGATCTCTTGAGCTCCTGCTTCTGCCATGTTCGAAAGCCCTGCTCCCGTCCTCAGGCATCTGCTCCATGTCTACACGGCAGCTGCCCCAGCCCTTCCCCCAGCCCCGACTCTCACAGGATCCCCATGCCTTGTTCTCTTTGCTCCTGCCTCACTTGCTCCCACCCGACCTTTACACCTCAACTCAAGCGATGGGTCTTCCTTCACCCCTTGAGCCAGAAGACACCAGCCACATTTCACAGGGTACATATTCCTTCCTCATGGCCATTCACAGTTCGCAGTCCCACTTTCTCCATTTTTGGGATGAATGTCTGCCTCCCCCGTTTGAGTCTAAGCTCAATGGGAGCTGGGACCACATGTATTTTGCTTGCTGTTGTATCCCCATCTCACAGCTTGGTATCTGGCCATATCCCGTGCTCCATACGTTCTTGTTGGATGAATGAATGAGAAGCGAACACGCGCTCCTCTCTCTGAGCAACCGGCATTATCATCACCTGAGTGAGGCGACCAAGTGCAGGCACTGTCTTTATTCCCATACCCCCTGATTCTTTTAGACTGGATTCCATCGTAAAATGTGCTTTCACCATGTGTCCCTAGTGCTTCAGGGGTCTCGGAGGCCTTTACCTCTTCTGCCCCAACTTCGGAGCCTAATGAAAAACTGGACAAGAGTCCATTTCCCATGGGGAAAAGAAGCAAGCAGAAATAACAATGCAGGTAGTTCTGAAAGAGGCGAGTGGGTGAGAGCCTACTGGAAGTCTCCAAGACAAAGGGAGGAAGCATACCCTCAGAGTATTAATAATAAGACCTAGAGGGAAGATTCCAGAGTGAATGAGGTTTTTTTTTTTTAATGTTGAAATATTGGTTTGCTGGGTTTTCTTTTTGAAGGGGAACCTTAACACCAGCTTGAGGAAGCATGTCTTGAACGCTACTTAAGCCACAAAGGCTGTTGTGTGGAACCAGGGGCTGACGGATTTGGAATGTCTGATTAGCTTGTCACCCTTAAGCCCAGTTGGTTGGGGTGTTTTGTTTTGTTTTTTAATCATTGCCTAGCTTATGAGTCATTGTTTCTACTTGCTTTAGAAATAGTCATTCTCTACTTTCCCTTTTCCAGACTGAACTTGTGCTGGCTTTTTGTATAACCTTCCAGTGTTTTATCTCCTTAGTGAACAAAATAAGTATTCATTTCAAACAACAATAAACGTAGAAAGTAGAAAATAAACATGTTTCTGTTATTCAGAATTTTTTTGGTATTTTCCTTTATAATGTTAATGCAGACACAAATCTATTATTATTATTATTATTATTGCAAACATTGTAACACCAAACGTATCGTTCCTAAATGAACTCTTTTAAATTTACATGTATTTTCACCATTTCTTGGCTGTTCTTACAGGTAACCTTATTCTGGTTGGCACAGGCCAGGTAATCCGTTCCAGACGTTATCAGATGCTTTTCCTAGAAATACTTCCTTTTAATATGAAGTGCTGATAAACATTTTTGAATATGTAACTTTGTCTACTCAACAAACCTGTCTACCTCCTCTTCATCCCTCTGTAAAGCACACCCTCTGTGCTTTTTTGGGGTGCCTGGGTGATTCAGTTAACCATCTGACTCTCGACTTTGGCTCGGATCATGATCTCACCACTGTTGAGTTTGAGCCCTGCATCCGACTCTATGATGACAGTGTGGAGCCTGCTTGGGATACTCTCTGCCTCTACCCTGCTCATGTGTTCTCTCTCTCTCTCTCTCTCTCTCTCTTTCTCAAAATAAATAAAGAAACATAAAAAAAAAAAAAAGCAATGTGCTTGTTAAACACTAGCTGAAGTCACAGCCAAAGGAAATCTTTTATTGAATAGTTGCCACTGGCTCTTTGCATATGGAAACCCAAGAATCATTCATTTGTTCATCTGCTTTTTCATCAGACAGTGAGCTCGTTTCTAAGAAGTGTCATGTGCCATCCTCAACACTGTGGTGAGATACACAAAAAGATGTCTCTGCTCCTAAGGATAAGAGAGAAACAGTAACAGACAAAAAAAAGGTAGAGAAGGTGAGGTGAAACCATCTGCGGGAAATTAAGGGAAGTGTTTTCCAAAAGAAAGGAACAGGAGGCTAAAGTCTTGGAGGGGAATAAACATGGCGCATTGAAGGACTCGGGCTGGCGAATCATGTGCTCTGGGGAGGCGGTTTGAGGTGGGACCTGGGAAGGAGCAAGGGCTATATTACATAGGGTCTTACTAGGTTATGGGAAGGAGTTGATAGGTTATTCCCATGGTATGGGAAGCTGAGGAAAGGCTTTGAGCAGAGGAGCGATGGTATTTAACGTAGGTTTTAGAAACAATCTCTCTGTGGCTGGGTTGGTGTTATGTGGGGTGGGATGGGAGGTCAGAGAGCAAGTTGATGCTGGTGTGCAGGTGAGTCAGCCTCCATGAAAGGCTCCACACACCCAGACAGTGCAGCTCTGAGTGTCAGAAATAAGTACCCAATGGACCCCAAGGGGTAGCAGCCGCAATCCCGGAAAGACTGGACAGCCAGGTAAAAGAGAGCCAGGAGATGAAGACAAAACCAACATCAAAGAGCCAGGAGCCAACATCACAGAGGATGGGACCCTCCAGGCGGCTGAGTCATTAGGGTCAAAGTGCCAAAGAGAGCACGAGTAGGATATTGACTTTACAGAGGTCTCTGACCTTCACTGGTCTTTCATCTCTGGGCAGCAAAGACCCTTGAGGTCGGCCCCACCCCTTCAACATCTCTCTCTGGGCTTAAAGAAACAAAGCAGGGCTTCACAGTGATCTCTGGCCTCTCTGAGGCAGGAAATAATATTCATAAATCTGAGCTATCTACATTTTCTGGTCAGACTGAAGGTCAGTGCTGGGGTTACATCTTCAAAAGTCTTGCTGGGTCAACCCCATGCTGTTTCCAACGTGGCATCTGGTATCTGGCTTCCTTGGCTCAGCTGTCTTGGCACTCACGCTATGAGTGTAGCACCTGGGAACGTGAATGAAGGACCCAAGGAGAGCAGAAGTAGAGGAAGTGCCCCTCGTTATGGGAAACGTTTATTAATCCGCCTCCCACTTCCTGAACGAGTAACACAAGGGCACAGGATACTTGCGCCGTGATGCCCAGAGAACTTTTTTGAGTGTGTTTTCCTGATCTTATATACAATACACTATAAAATCATATACATGTGTCTATGTGTGTAAATGTAGGTGCGTACCTAGGAACGTCTGTAAGTACACATCTCTGGATGGTAGTGTTGGGGAAGAGGAATTTCATATTTTGCTTTCTGTGAGTTTGTATTAGGTTGTATCCTGGGAACCTGTCGGGTTTGTAGGTAGAAAGTGACTCAAGATTGGCAATTTCATATGGCTAATCGGAACAAAGTTACAGTTCTGCAGAGGCTGTGGAGGGAGGCTGCTAAAATGATGGGCTCTGGAACCAGGCAGGAGGATCTTGGAGGCTGCATGGGCTTCTCCTCATGTGTTTCACCTTGGGCAAGTTCCATCACATCTTGGTGCCTCAATTTGCTTATTTGAAAAATGGGGATATGAAGAGTACTTCGCTCAGAGTGCTGCTGTGTGAATTACACCAGCTACGTGTCAAGTACTTAGAGCTGTGCCAGGCGAGTCTTTAATAAACGGTAGTGATCACTTTTTCAAAGAGCTTATTACCTTTGAAAAAACTTTTTTTAAAAAACACCTCTTTAAAAAAAAAAAAAAAAAAAGGAAAGAAAAGGATTTGTCTAGAGTATCCTCGAGAAACTCCTTCTGGTGATGAGAGAAAATTCCAGGTGGGTCCTCTTCTGATAATTGCCTGCAGTGTAGGAAATGCTTCTCGGACCCTCAGCAGCACTTGGTGACAGATGGGTGCTCTGGGTGACCTGCCGCAAGCCCTCCACTGCCTGAATTCCCTCGGGTTTTTCTCAGGTGAGTTATCCCCCTCCACCCACGTTATTTATTTACATGGCATTTTTCTGCTTTTAATTATATCACCAACATCTTTGTAAAGTCATTCATTCTTGTCCCCTTTTCCTTCTCTGCACACTGCTCTAAATATAACCGTAGAAAGAAAACAACGCAGTTCCATAAACAAAGGAGACCCGGCTGGGTAAGCAGGACCATTCAGAAGGGCTTGAGTCAATTGCTATTTCTTGTCTTCATGTTCTATAAAATAGCCCGAGTCTCTCACAATAGAAAGGGAGGGAACCCTGATTCAATGGTATGCGTTACTTTAAAAGGGAATTAAAAGCGATGCTAAGGTTGCACTGAACCGCATTAGGCAAGAATATTCCAGAACAAAGTTGCCTGGGTGGTTTCCACTCTGAACGCACAGGTTCCGAGTCTGCAGTGACTCACTTGCTCACGTAAGAATCGCTCTCCTGGCTAATTGCTTAATCAGTCAGCCATTTGTCTTTATGCCCCCACAGAAGAAATAACAGGACCATGTTTTCAGGGCTGGGAATGGGGTGGAATGGAAAGGTAATTAGAGGTATTTGGAGATGAGTGTACAAGTGAGAAATGGAACTTAACAAAGAGGGCTGAAGCAGTAAACTTTGTGTAATTTTCCTTAGAATCACTGAAAGCAATCACAATAAAAATATTTATTCTATTTAGAGTAGCTGAAGACAACAAAGATAATGTTTACTAAGTGCCTACTACGATGTGCCAAACACTTTTGGAAGCAGGAAGTTGACAGTGGTAAACAAGACAGCCAGAGTCCTGCCCACCTGGCCTTCCCTTCTAGTGGTGAAAGTAAAAACAAAAACAAAAACAAAACAAAACAAAAAACACACACACAACAACAACAAAAAACAAACAAATGAATAATTACGATCAATTCAGCTCCTGGAAATCCTATGGAGGAAATACTTGGAGGAGAAGGGGGCCGCGCGATAGAGCTTAACCCAAGGTCAGGGAAGATCTATCCACGGTGTGACATTTGAGCTGAGACCTGTCCAGTGAGCCAGCAGAGGAAAAGGCAGGGGAGGCGTAGCCTAGGCAGAAGGTGGCAAGTTTGCCAAGTCTCTAAGATGTCAAATGGTAGTAGGGAAAGAGGAAGGAGTCCAGTGGCTGACACAGGCTATTGCATAGCTTACTGGCAGCTTATTGATTCTCAGAATGAGAATGGAATTTGTACAAACACCAAGGCCAACAAGGACCACTGCTTGCTTTACATCACCCAAGTCTTAGGTAGCAAAGGTAAGGTGAGACCTCAAACCTTCTATATTGCTGGCAAAGGACTTTGTTTCTGTATTGTCAAAATGGAGCCTGTTGAACACCTATGGTCTAGATTGACAGCTTGTTTTCCGTTGTGCCTGTATAGCTTTCCCGGTATGCTGGCTTTGGAGTAATTTGGGGTTCAAGACCTGACCAACCCCAACTCTAACTCATCTTTGACTCTCAATGCATCCCTTATCTTTCCTGGGTCTCATCTATAGGATGGGTTGCTGTTATACACAGGTCATCAGGCAGTGCTTAGACCAGTACCTGGCACCAAGAAAACATGTAAAATGTTGACTATCATCACCATTATTAACATTATTATTTTGTCAGTATCTCCTCTGCCACTGCATTAGCGGTCTCCATTATAACAGATTGTATTGTACATCATTTTACATTTCATCTACCAATGTAGGGACTAGAGCCTAACAAATGACTTTACGATTCAAACATTTGCCCATTCATCACAGCACCAGCTATATATCAAGTATGGTACCAGGTTTAAGGAAAACAAAAAAATTTTAAAGCGATGATTGATCAGTTGGGTCAGGCTCATTGCCAGAGCCTTGGATCTGTGATGTATTGACTATGTGAAACCAGCAAGTTACTTAACCTCTCAGAAGCTCAGGATTCTCATCTGAACAAGAGGGATAACTAGTGGCACAGCACTGTTTTGATGACACACGTGAAGTGATGTGACTCCTGGAGGTACTGACTCTGGAGCCTGTGGTATAGACATAGCTCCAGACTGTCAGTTCCTATTGCCTTCAAGAAGCAATAAGCTGAGGAGGTGCAGACAACAGGTAAAGAATTTTAAAAGGTTCACTGTCTATGGGGCGCCTGGGTGGCTTAGTTGGTTAAGCGTCCGACTTTCGCTTAGGTCATGATCTCGTGGTTCGGGGGTTCGAGCCCCACGTCGGGCTCTGTGCTGACGGCCAGCTCAGAGCCTGGAGGCTGTTTCAGAGTCTGTGTCTCCCTCTCTCTCTGACCCTCCCCTGTTCACGCTGTCTCTCTCTCTCTCCTAGAAATAAATAAAACATTAAAAAAAAAAAGTGGGGCGCCTGGGTGGCTTAGTCGGTTAAGCGTCCGACTTTCTCTTAGGTCATGATCTCGCGGTTTGTGGGTTCGAGCCCCGCATTGGGTTCTGTGCTGACTGCCAGCTCAGAGCCTGGAGCCTGTTTCAGTCTGTGACTCCCTCTCTCTCTGACCCTCCCCTGCTCACACTGTCTCTCTCTCTCTCTCCTAGAAATAAATAAAAATATTTAAAAAAAAAAAAGGTTCACTGTCTTAAGCATAGAGTAGATGCTAATTCCTCCCTCCCCTGTTCTCCATAGAAAAGATCTCACAGAGATTCTGGGGCTCATTCTGAATGAACGGATGGGAACTTTTTGGATAGATGGCAGAGGGAGGCACCCCAGATCACAAAAACAGCCTGTGCAAAACCATGGAGGCTTGACACAAAACAGCTTATCAGGGAAATGCTAACTAACCCGAAACAGCTGTTTTGTGCATTGGAGGATGGGATAATGGATATTGAGAAGAAAGGCAGAAAAGATTGTAATTCCTTCCTAAAGAATATGTTCGTTCCCCTTATGCTCATGATCCCCACATTGTCCTGTAGTAGAATCCAGATCACTGTCCAAAAGGATGTCTGCTCTCTTCCCCTTTCTTTACCTATTGTGCCTATCTTCTCACCTCTTTCCTTTCTGGCAACCACCATTTCGTTCTCTGTATTTATGAGTCTGTTTCTGGTTTTTTTTGTTTGTTTTGTTATTTAGATTCCACATGTAAGTGAAATCATACAATATTTGTCTTTTTCTGTCTGATTTATTTCACTTAACCTAATACCCTCAAGGTCCATCTACATTGTTGTGAATAACAAGATTACATTCTTTTTTTATGGCTGAGTAATATTTTGTTATATATACACATATATGATGTAACACATCTATATCATATACGTACATATCATATATATACATATATATCATATATATGATATATATATCACATCTTCTTTATCCATTCAGCTATTCATGGACACTTAGGTTTCTTCCATATCTGAGCTATTATAAATAATACTGCAATAAACATAAGGGTACATATATCTTTTTTATTGATAGTTTCTTTTTTTTATAATTATGCAGAAGTAGAATTACTAGATCATAAGGTATTTCTATTTTTAGTCTTTGGAGGAATCTCCATACTGTTTTTTACAGTGGCTGTACCAGTTTACATTCCCCCCAGCAGTGCAGAAGTGTTCTTCTTTCTCCACATCCTTGTCAACACTTGTTATTTCTTGTCTTTTTGATAATAGTCATTCTGGCAGGTGTGAGGTGCTAGCTCATTGTGGCTTTGATTTGCATTTCCCTGATGATCAGTGATGTTGCACATATTTTCATGTGTCTGTTGGCCATCTGTATGTCTTCTTTGGAAAATTGTTAAGGTTCTTTGCCCAGTTTTTAATTGGATTGTTCGGCTTTTTTGTGTGTGTGTGTGTTGAACTGTACAAGTTCTTTATATATTTTGTATATTAACCCCTGTTGGATATGTCATTTAAAATATATTCTCACATTCAGGGTTGCCTTTTCATGTTGTTGATGGTTTCCTTCACTGTGTAAAAGACTTTTAACTTGATACAGTCCCAAGTTTTTATTTTTGCTTCATTTCCTTTACCAGAGGAGGCAGATCCAGAAGAATATTGCTAAGGCTGATGTCCAAGAGTTTACCTATGTTTTATTTTAGGATTTTTATGGTTCCAGGTTTTACATTTAGGTCTTGAATCCATTTTGAGTTTATTATTTTTTTGTATGGCATAAGAAAGTGGTCCAGTTTCATTCTTTTGCATGTAGCTGTCCAGTTTTTCCAACACCATTTATTAAAGAGACTATCTTTTTGCCATGAGACATTCTCACCTTCTTTTGTATAGATTAACTGACCATATAGATGTGGGTTTATCTCTTGGCTCTCTATTCTGTTCCATTGACCTATATGTCTATTTTTCTGCCAGTACCATACTGTTTTGATTATGACAGCTCTGTAGTATAGCTTAAAATCTGGGATTGTGATACCTCTAGCTTGGTCTTCTTTCTCAAGATTGCTTTAGCTAATTGGGGTGTTTTGCAGTTCCACAAATTTTAGGGTTATTTGTTCTAGTTCTGTGGCAAATCCTATTGGTGTTTTCATAGGTGTTGCATGAAATCTGTAGATAGCTTTGGGTAGTATGGACATTTTAACAATATTAACTCTCCCAATCCATGAGCATGTGATATCTTTCTATCTATATGTGTCATCTTCAATTATTGTCATAAATGTCTTATAGTTTTCACAGTACAGGTCTTTCTCCTCCTTGGTTAAATTTATTCCTACGTATCTTATTCTTTTCAAGGCAGTGGTCAATGGGATCATTTTATTAATTCCTCTTCTGTTGGTTGTTAGCGTATAGAAATGCAAAACATTTCCATACATTATTTATGTATCCTGCAACATTACTGAATCATTTATTAGTCCAAATAGACTTTTGGTAGTAGTGTCATCAGGATTTTTTCTATATAGTATCATGTCATCTGAAAACAGTGATAGTTTACATCTTCCTTACCAATGTGGATGCCTTTGTATTCACTTATTTTAGTCCCTTACTTATTTCTTGTCTGACTGCTGTGGCTAGGACTTCCAATGCTATGTTGATTACAAATTGTGAAATTTAATATCCTTGTCTTGTTCCTGATCTTAGAGGTAAAGCTTTAAGCTTTTCACCATTGAGTATGATGTTTGTTGTGGGTTTGTCCTATAAGGACTTCATTATATTGAGGGGTGTTTTCTTCAAACCTACTTTGTTGAGAGCTTTTATCATGAATGGATGTTGAGTTTTGTCAAATGCTCCATCTGCATCTATTGAGATGATCCTATGATTTTTATCATTCATTTTGTTAATACAGTATATCATACTGATTGATTTGTGGGTATTGAACAAAGATTTTTAATCTTGAGGAAGTCCTTTTTTTTCTTTCCCAACAGGTGAGACTGAAACACAAATATTGCCTGAGAAAATATGGCCATTTGTGTGGGTATCAGGTGTTAAAAGCCAAGGCAGCAAGTGAGATTTGATTTCTATATGAATCCAGGGAGTCCCAACTTTGACCATCCTCCCCATCCCCCTCAGTAACACGGTGGTATTCAAGTGCATTATGCAATGTTTGATGACTAAAATACTATTTTGAGAGAATCCCAAGAAAACACAACTGTGTTTATAGCCAAAGAAGGCGGCACAAGAATGCTTTCAGAAAGTAAACCGGAGGAAGTTTATCCTCAGGTATAGAAAGGAGAGTTCATCAGGGTTACCACAATTACCCAGGCATGTCAGAATAAAATAGAAGAACAAAAAAAAATTCCCCAGAATGAGTAGCAAATGACAACTAACACATCCTCACCACGACATAGGCAGCCATTCGGCTGACATGACCCAAGATCCACACATGACACCCTTCTTGAATTTAATGATCCAGTTTAAGGGCTGACAAACATACTATTTTTCCAAGGGGCTAGCAATGGCCCTCCCTTTTCCTCCACCAAAGTAATTATTCCCCCAACTTGAAGCAATAGTAGTGAAGGCACTTTTTGTTTCTCCAATCCTCCAGTTGAACCCCCAGGCTAAGATTTTTTTGTAAGGCATTGTTCATGCACAGTGGCATAGAATTTCATTTGCCGGATTTCGAGTATTAAGAGCACAACACAAAATCTAAGCAATTTTAGACATGTGTCAATCTCAAATAAAAAAGGCTTTGTGCTGGCACAGGATGTCAATGCTTGAATTAAAGAGATGGAGAATTTCCCTGAGCGAGAGCTGTACATGCTGACACAATACATTGTTAAGATTCTGTGTTACGATACAACCAATATGTTTTAATAATTTATTGGTATTTATTTAACACACAATACTGTCATACCGAATCTAAACCAAGAGGTCTAGGTTCCTCATTGATTCATGTACATGGTTTTATCAGTATCATTAGAGGCTTCCTTAGAAAAGTCTCTTCATGGGTGAAGGAATTAGGAAAGGGTGCTTCCGAAACTTCATTAGGATAGCATTCTCATATCACCTTCTGGAGCCCCTCAATGAGACGTTGCTGGAATGATTTAATTCACCTTGGTCTTTTTTCCATCTTTATTTAACGGGCTTTATCTCCTGATGAAGTCACTGCTCTAAAAGCCAAATCTCATTTGAACACCTAGTCAAAATTTAGTCAGCTTAAGAGAGTGCCATAGGCCGATCAGGGAACCTGCTGGGTACAGAACCTGGGCTGAATTCTTCTGGACTGCGTGAATCATTAACTCATCTGCTTGAGGATTCATTCATCTTTACGTCACTGGTACTTAATGAGGATAATGGAGAGCATCAAAATCTAAAGGCTCATCATTTTTTTAAAGCAAGTATTTGATAATTATTAATTAATAATAATGTCAACAATAACCTTAATTTCCAGGTCTTTCCCCCTAGAGATTTACATCTTAATTATACTTGCCATAAGGACAAATTAACTCCCCCAGAATTAAGCTTTGGTTTACAGTTTTCAAATCACAGGAGCAAGGAGAAGCTCTCTTCATGTAAAAATAATCAGACTTTTTTTTTGAAAAGCCTCAAATGGCAGAGATGAAGAGAGAATAAATACAGCTGATGAGATTTAGTGTGACATCAATAATTCTCAAAGGGACTCCCACACCACAGAGTGTGCTGGTGTGGATGCTCGTTGCTTTTATGGAGGTGACAGTCCTGACCTGTCGGGTACTAGTAACACCCAGGACAGACTAGAAATGTCACAAACTACTAACAGTTACTACACAAGATATAAAAGCATCTGTCTAAAAGGAGTGCCTCTTCAAAACTGGCCTAAACCTGTTTTGAAATTCCTATTTCTTTCACAAGCCCATTGTCTTTCCTTATGGAACACAGAATTAATTTACAAAAATTAAAAAAAAATCTCAGTGGCTAACATGCTGTATTAATCAGGACTGTGTTTCTAAAGCTAGTTTGGGTTGAGCTTCTAGCACATGGAGATATGACTAGAAGTTCATCCTCTCAATGTGCTAGAAACTCAACCCAAACTAGCTTTAGTTTTTAAAAATTGAGGATGTTATTGACTCATATACATGAAAAGTCCAGGTACACAAGCTTCAAGCATAGCTGGATCCAGGTGCTCAGGTAAATGGTGCTCAAATGATGCTGAGAACTGTATCTGTGTCCCTCAGCTTCCCCATCCCCTGAATTGGTGCCTTTTCCAGGAAGGGTATTTTTCTCCTTATGGAATTCCCAGAAGCACTGAACTTACCTATGATCAACTTTAAATCCAGTGGAATGAGAACCTCACTACTATAGGCTCAATTATGTTCCCCCCAAATCCATAGGTTGAAATCCTAACCCTCAGTACTTCCTAATATGACCTTATTTATAAACAGAGTGATTACAGATATAGGTAGTTAAGATGAGGGTATACTGAAGTAGGCACAGCCCCTAATCCAACATGCCTGGTAATTTTATATAAAGGGACAATTTATATATAGACAAGTACGTAGGGAGAATGCCATGTAAAGGCGGAGTCACAAACAAAGGAACTACTCGAAGCTAAGAGACAGGCCTGGAACAGATCCTTCCCTAGCACTTTCCAGGCCAGCATGGCTCTACTAATACCTTGATTTTTGACATTGAGTTTCCAGAACTGTGACATAATAAATTTCTGTTGGTTAAGCCACTCTGTTTGTGATGCTTGCTTACAGCAGCCCTAGGGAACTCACACATTCTTCTTTCCATTGGCTACACACGGTGTCCTGAGATTAATTCTGATTTGTGTGATTTGAACCGCATCCATCTCTGTGGCCAGGTGGACCCCTGAGGAGATCTGACTCTCATGTCCACTCCTGGGGCTGGGGATGGAGTCAGTCCTGCCCTTTGTATATGTACAAAGAGTGGGCAAAGGGCGGTTCTCCGAAAAAAGCTCAAAGTACTACCACCAGAGCAAGGGAGGCAGGGAAAAACAAATGATGTCTTCATAGGTGAGTGTATCAGAAAAGAGAAAAAATGAGGTTATTTTAACTCAGATTGCTCTTTGCTGGAATAATCAACATCTCCCGCTCCATAAGCCTAATAAACACCTACTCATCCGTCATGTGCATGGTGATCTCTTCCGTGAAGCCCTTCTTGAGTTCCTCTGATGAAATTAAGAATTGCTCTGCACAGAATCCCATCTCATGGCTTGGTATGTTGCAATAGTAACACTGGTTATGTACTTTTACAGAGTGTTTATGAAGTGCTTGCCATGGTTCTAAGCTGGTTAACTCATTTAATCCTGATAATAATCCAGTGAGGTAAATATGCTATTCTCTCAATTTACAGGTAAGGAAATTAAGGATCAGAGAAGTTAAGTAACTCTCCTGAAGCTAATTTTCTTAGCTAGTAGGTGCTAAGTGCCAGAACTAATATTTGAATTGAATCAATTTCACTGCTGAATACATTCTTTACCATATTATACTGTGTTAAATAGTTCATTTTCCTCATTTCTCCCTATAGCTGTCTCCTTCTATGAGACCAGTGTTTCCCATACACGGAACATACATCACTGGTGAAATTCACAAGGATTTTAGGTTTTAAACATTTAATCTTAAAAAGAACTATTAAGGAATACCTGGGTGGCTCAGTCGGTTAAGCTTCCGACTTCAGCTCAGGTCATGATCTCTCAGTCCATGGGTTCAAGCCCGGCATCGGGCTCTGTGCTGACAGCTCAGAGCCAAGCCTGCTTCAGATTCTCTGTCTCCCTCTCTCTCTCTGCCCCTCTCCTGCTCATGCTCTATCTCTGTCTCTCAGAAATAAATAAACGTTTAAAAAAATTTTTTAAAGAACTATTAATAGTTATATATTTGTTTTCATGGGCATCTTCTCTTTGTGAGAAGAGATGCCTTTTTTTAGGGTGCCTAGGTGGCTCAGTTAAGTGTCTGACTTCAGCTTAGGTTATGATTTCACATCACAGTTCATGAGTTGGAACCGTGTGTTGGGCTCTGTGCTGACAACTCAGAGCCTGGAGCCTGCTTCAGATTCTGTCTCCCTCTCTCTCTCTGCCCCTCCCCCCACTCGTGCTCTGTCTCTCTCTCAAAAATAAACCTTAAACAAAATTTAAGAATAATAAGCGATGCCTTTTAAAACAATTTTAGAGGTGCTATACACTTTCCTTCTTAGGTAAATTTATTTAAGTAAAAGAAGATAACTAAAAATATGGTAAGACTATTAGAGTACACATAGCATGTAAATTTGTCAAAAATGTTGGAAGTAGTGTAGAAAGGATTCAGGTTCCAAATGAATGTACTTAAGACTGTGAGCTCTTTGAGGAATATATTATCTGATGCATTCTTAGTGGTAATGCTCTGTACAGTGTCCAGCATATATCAGACACTCACCAAACACTTGCAGAATCATTTTGTATTGATTGGGTTACTGGGTACATACAATACAGGACTGACAGGCCTCAGCTGATTCAGTACGTTGAGTTATGTGAAATATTAGGAATATTGATACTCTCATCATAACTGAAATTCAGCCAAGCACAGTCCTGTTGCCCGATGTCTGTAAGCCGTTACCTGGGCTACATACAGTGAAAGTTGGGGTCTCAGTTTAATGTGAAGTCACCAGACAACTTTATTTCTCAGAAGCACCATATGCTTATGATATATGTATTTTCTGGAAATGAGATGTTTTACAGACACTGGTTATTGTTCGTAATATTCATCTTTAAATGACTAACTCTTCTTTCCTTCTCAGAATAACTTCAGGTGAAAGTGTTCAATGAATATGAAGGAGCTGGAGTATGAAAGCAGAAAATCTTTGCCATGTTTAGAATATTCATCTTTAGTTGGACTTAAAAAGCAAAGGGATTATTCTTAAACTTCTCCTACAAATATGTCTCTTTTTATAGCCACATCCAAACAAAGGCTGGTAACATGTAATGGATAAGCATGTGAACTTGGAAAAGTTAATTAACTCCCATGTGCCTCCTTTACTTTTCTGTAAAATGTGGATTATAATGGACTTGTTAAAAGGATAAAATGAGTTAATGTATGTAAAGCACTTAGTTTACTATTGGGTAAGCACTTAGTTATAACAGGTGTTGTTATTATCGCAAACTCATGTTTTCTGAGATGTATTAGAAGATCAACACTACCACCTATGATGAGATCCATTTTAACTTCAGGTACTTCAGGGACATTATTTCATTTAATCCTGTTTCATGTCAGGTTCCCCAGGAAGCAGACTTTGAGATTAGTGCGGAAGTCCACTAGGGAGTGCTCTTGACATTAACATCTACAGGAGAAGGGAAGGGGGCAGGATTGGCTATATAGAGAGTTTGAGTTGGGTACAGTCACAGCAATGGCCTCAACTGATTCCACAGAATGCTCTGAGTTGAGATGGTTTCAGGGCCATCATGTGCTGGGGACATGAGGGGTTGGCTTTTTTATGGCCTCATCAAACAGTTCTTGGATTAAGATTGCTACCTAAGAAAGGAGGTCATCTTGGGAGTTTCCTCTCTTCACCTGAGGCCAATTTCCAGCAAGAGTTCTGAACTGAGAGGCATTCACACTCTTTGAAGCTGATGAAACTGGACCTCCAGTCCTAACGGGGGATTCTAGGTGCTGCTGCACAGCCTCCACTACAGTCCACCTCTTTAGATCAGGTCCACATCTTTATACATGTTCTGGGAGTAGTAGCTCTAGGATTCTGGTGCGCCTCTTTGCCTTGGAAAAACTTTTAAGAGCTACTTCTTTACAAAAAGTTTATTTATTTATTTGGTGGGGGTAGGAGGGTCAGAGAGAAAGGGAGAGGGAGAAAATCTCAAGCAGGCTCTGCACTGTCAGTACAGACCCCAAAGCAGGGCTCAAAACTGTGAGTCATGACCTGCGCAGAAACCAAGAGCCAGAGATGCTTAACCAACTGAGCCAGGCATCCCCACTGTAGTTGCTTTTAAAGTCACAACTGGCCCTCATTGTCTTGTATCTATTCTTAGATTCCATCAGTCTCAGCAAGCATCTCTACCAGTCTAAGTGGCTTATCTAGTGGCATGACTCAGATTTTCACATTTGTGACTCCCCTTCTTTCCTGTAAGACCCTTGATATAAGAAGCTCAAAGTGCCCAAGTAGAAATCAAAACTTGAAGTTCAAGGGACTCTTGTTATGTACTCTGGTAGGATTGTGGATCAGTGGATCAAGCCCTCAGTTAGTGTTCTTGGCAAAGGCCCTGTGGGTGGGAAAGGCAAAAGCATAACTGGAATATCTATCTATTCTAGTGAAAGTGAAATATTTCACTAGAAAGCATGAGTGAGAGTGAAAGAGAGAAAGAGAGAGAGAGAGAGAGAGAGAGAATCCAAAGCAGGCTCCATGTTCAGTGTGAAGGCTGACACAGGTCTTGATCCCACAACCATGAGATCATGACCTGAACCAAAATCAACGGTTGGATGCTCAACCAACTGAGGCACCTAGGCACCCCAAAAGTGAAATCTTACACAGGGTAGAAAGGCTCTAATGTAGTCAAATTACCACAAAATGGCTGGTAGACTTCTATAAAAGATGACTCAGAATTGGCCTCTCTTCTTGACAGGTTGGCCATTCAGCAGTGGCAAAGGGTAAATTTGCCTTTGTGAGTAGGAGTGCAACAGTTGGCACTATGAATGGCATCCCTCCCACCACGGCTATTCTGTGCATGAGCCTGTGTGTCAGTAGTGAGGCCAGGCTGGCTGGCATCAAATGGCTGGGGCATTCTCTCTACTTAGTTGTTTAATGCCTCCTCCGTAACAGATGCTCTCTGGTGGCTGTTACTATATAGTGGGGCTCTTAAGCTGGGATGACCCTTCAGAGTAGACTTAGATGGCAAGAGAGGCGCTTTACATCCTACACTGAACAAGCATTGGTTTCAAGTTGCCTTCAAAAAGAAAGTATGACCTTGGATAAGGTGATTTCAAGTGGTGAACTGGTAAATGTTTAACAATTAACAACCTACAAACAAGGAAAAGCCTGATTAGTAGTGTTCACCAGTTTTCCTGATGTAGATAAGGGTTTGGAAAACTACAGCCTACTGGCCCACCAACAGATTTTGTAAATAAAGTTTTATTGGAAGACAACCATATCCATTTGTTTACATATTGTCTATTCACTTTTGCTACAATGGCAAAGTTGAGTAATTGCCACAGAGATCAGTGCAAAGTCAGAAATTATTACTATCTGGCTCTTAAAAAAATTGCTGACCCCTTGTGTAAATATTCCCACCATGTTTGATTTCAGGCTACCAGTTGAACTCAGAGGTGGGAACTGTTGCCCACCACGAGCCCTCATAAGCCAGTATGAGCCAATTGTAGCACACCACCTTGGCTGTGGTCAATTCCTGGATAGGGCTGAAAGCTGAAGCTGGCAGCTGCCAGTGTGCCCAGCACTGCATTCATTAAAATTCCTACAGCATTTTTATGAGGAAGAGGCTGTTATGATGATCATTTTCCAGATCAGAAAACTGAGATTAAAAGTATTATATCTACTTTGTCCCAAGTTATAAAGATAATAAATAGTGAAGCCAAGGATTAAACACAGATGTGTCATGCCCCCTAAACATCCTATCCCTCCTATTCAGCTGGCTGGCTTAACTTTACCATCTAATACCATCTGTTCGTTCATTCATTCATTCATTCATTCATTCAGCTACTGTTTAGTAAATCTCTGCTAGGTGCTTGATATTATGACACAGCAAGAATTAAGATACAAAGGGGAACCCTCCCCTTAGCCAGTGACATTGGGGTTTTGGTGTATTTGCTTATCTGAATATCTGAATCTGTCATCTGAAAATTTAGTTCAAGTTAGGGACCACTGTAGTTTTCACTGATATCTCTCTTTTCTGAGTCCCTATTATACTAATGGTCAGTATTATATAAAATGGTACTTCTTGGTCTCATGATTGTTTTACATTAAATTCTGCTTTTCAGTCAGTTCATGATCCATTTATAATGGTGGCATTTAAGGCGCCAAAGAACCACATCTATATCCCACCAAACTCACAACAAATGAAGACGGTGACACTAGATTAAGAGAAGTGAAGACCAAAGTATGATAGAATGTATTGAAGAATCTGGTTGTAGATGCAACAACAGATCATTTGTTCAACTGATAATTACTAAGCACTTACTATATGACAGGTCTTGTTCTAGAACCTTAGAATACAGGAATAGAAAAGGGACTAAACCTCTGCCTCCATGAGCTTATACTCTCATGGAATCCAGATTCTCAATACATCTTCAATCTGTAGCTTAGAACCTACCTATACTGGAAAATGACTTTTTGGTGGAACTCACTCAGCTGTCCGAGAGAAAGATTGCCTCACACCTGTTGAATACAAATGGTGGGGAAAGAAAGATGAGTTTCTAGATCTAACCCTAGAAGGCCAGGCCTGCCTCTTTACCCATGGGTAAAATCTGCATGGAAGAGGAAAAGGGGAGAACACTCATCCTGGGGGCTAGCTGACCTACAAGAGAGAAGGATAAAGTATAAGCCATGTTTATGAAGATCTTTACTTTAATTTTAATCCATCTAGAGACTGATATAATTGAAGGCACAGAAAAAGATTCTGGAAACATGATTCTAATACCAATTCTTCCAGAGAACCGTAACTCCTTATGGAGACAAGAAGACAGGGAATAGGTTTTTTATTTTCTATAAAATGGCAGAAATGGCATCCTAGTATTTAAATCAACCAAATTGCCTAGAACAGGCTAAAAACATAGTAGGTATTCAATAAAGTCTTATGGGTTTCTTGATTCCAATATTCCCACTTACACTTGGGTAAATTTCAGGACCAACGAATCATCATAAAGGACAGGCAAGCATTTCTCTGTTCTGGGTCAATTATAAGAGTCTCATGCTTCTTCCTTTTTTTTTTTTTTAATTTTTTTTGATAATTATAGTATCAATAATATAAGCTAATATTGTGAGGCAAGTGTTTTGTACTTGCCTGAGTAATACCCACTGTGTGCCTTGCTAAAATTACATGGTTCTTTCTGGATGGAAAACACTTTGTTTATAAAATGTCCTATTATCATGCTCATGACGAATGAGCTGTGTTTATTTGTTTCTTTCCTGGCTGTCTTTAGAAGATGATCTAAGGTTAATGGTAGAAATGCTACCAAAATAAATGGTTTTGTGTAGTCAAATATTTCATCTGAGCACTCCGTTTCAGGAAACTTGGGAAGAAAACAAATGAGTACTTCTGGAGCGTTTGAATTCATTCCTTAACTTTAGTGTGGCTAAGGTTTCCAAGATATGTTTAAAAGTGTATTTTTCAAGTTACCCACAAAGTCTGCAATGCTTCCACAGACATGTCAATTAGGACATTATACATATTTTCTTCTGGAAAATCCTCAAAAGGATGTAGAAGATGAGTTCAGATGTCTCCATAAAATTGTCCATTTTCCACATGAAATGGTTCCATAGAGTCACAATCTTTCATGAGAGTGATATTCACCAGACCTGGTGAAAAAAATTTCCTTAAATTGACATCTTGTTCTGAAAATAAGCAGATGTAATATTTGCCACTAATCCGTACAAGTTTGGATGGCTTTGGCAAAAAGGATGTGGCCTTGCGGGTAAAATGTAGGACTTCGATGGTATAGATTCTGACGTAGGTCAGACTTAGGGAAAAGCTGTTCGAGGCTTACATGGGAATTTCTCTCACTTTTGGCCAAAGTTCTACATAAATTGCTGCTCCTAAGCGATGCTGCCAGGGTGATGTCATCATCATGCCGTTCCCCCGTGGACTTTGCGATTCTTCTAAGAATCTTCTTTAGGTCCAGCCAAATACAAAGGACTATTTCTCAGACATCTCATTCCACAAGGATTTACATACCCAGAAATATTTGCAAATGCCAAAGTTATTTTTTGTCTTGCAGACAATATTACTTTGGAGGTAAACAGAGGTTTAAACTTCAACAATGGACTTAAAATGGCAGCCTACTGAGAGAAGGAGCCTATACTGTAAGAGATTTCTTTCGGATCAAGATTTTTTGTTGATAAAAAGAAAGAAAAGAAAAAATATACACCAAATCCTGGCACGGCAAAGGCAGTGAATTTTTCTTCCAAGTCCTTCTGGTGAACTCTGACGTAAGAGGTTATGCATCTGACTCTTGTAAACATTAGTGTCTTTTTCTAAACATTGAATTATGATACCTTTAGGGGAGGGGTCCAAAATTGACTTAAAGGGAAGAGAAAGACTCCTCATCAATTGAAATTCCAGTGGCAAAATTTCCAGTGAAAGGTAAATTACTGGCTCCTTCAAGGGCTATATCCTATTTTGCTTAATTTATTATTATTTATTTAATATAAAATAAATGTAATTGCTTTTCATAATTATAAGAGTAACTGTTGCTCTTCTGAGGTCAGAAAATTTAGGCAACAGAAAAGAGAGGAGAAAATGTTTTCAATTCCACCTGCCTGTGGATAAGCAAAATTAATTCAGGGTGTGAATTTGTAGATTTATATTTATTTAATAAAAGATTCATTGATTCTCTGTGGCAGGTACATTTCTAGGTATTGGAGATAGAGGCGACTATAAGATGCAGTCTTCACGGAGCTTATATTCTAGAGATAAAGGCAGGTAAACAAGTAAATGCTCTGATATATGAAATAGAGGCAAGGAGTGTTAAGTGTCATTAAAAATTAGGGCATAGGGGAGCTCACTCAGTCAAGTGTCCAACTCTTGATTTCAGCTCAAGTCATGATCTCATGGTCTTGAGATCGAGCCCCACACTGGGCTCTGCACTGAGCATGGAGTCTGCTTGAGATTCTCTTTTTCCTTCTCCTTCTGCCCCTCTTTCTACCTCTCTCTCTCTCTCTAAAAAAAAAAAAGTTCATAACGTAAAAATGATGATAGAGTGTTGGGAGGGCAATTTTCATCTCAAAAGGACTCTTTTAAAGAGGGGACATTTGAATAGAAACCAGAATAGATGAAGCTCTTAGGCTGTGTCAAGAGCTAGGAAGAGCCACTCTGGCAGACAGCAAGTGAAAAGGCAGTAATATGGAAATTGCATTGGTAGTTCAAGGAAAAGCAAGACAGCTAGTGTGGGGCACAGACAGCAGGAAGAGATGAAGTTCTGTGAGAGTCAGAGGCCAGTTCAGATTGGGTGCCATAGGAAGCGGACTACATTTAATTCTAATCTGATCGGATTCTTCCTAGGTTAGTTTGGTTGCTGCATGAAGACTTTAGAGGAGGAATAAAGGAAGCAGGAGGGCTAGGTTAGGGGATGTGTGCAATAATCCATGCAAAGGATAAATATGTATGGCCTGGGGTGGAGACAATGGCCACCATGACAAGTGGTGATTTGGTGGATTATTGTAGAGCTCTGGCTGACAGGATTTGATGATGCTTTGGATGTAGAGAAAGAGATAAAGGCATCCATCTATAAGGCTATTATAACATCACTTCTTTTACTGAATGGACTGTAGTCAAGCCAGCAACAGAGGTCTCCCTAAACTTCTTGGACAGATGGTAGTCAATAAACAGCCATCTCATAGTTTATTTCTCCAATCTCCAAATGAGGAAAGCTTAGACTGTTTTTTATCTAGAAACACTGAAATGACATTCTCATACCTATAAGTATATATATCTGATCATTTCCAAAAGACATTGCTGAAAGCCGAATTGTTAGATCAAAGAGTTATTCACCTTTAAAATTTGGCGCACTATTTGATCCTCCATTCTTCACTTCAAGGCAGTCCTGTGATGTGAAGACTCGGTTTCATAATTTTTAGCAGCAGATGCAATTTGGGCTTGCCCATTCTACTAAACAATGACTTTTATAGATAAAATGATATGTTGGTATGGCAGGTAGAAAGAAGGACATTTTCTGGATGATTGTGGAGAGAAGATAATCTTTGGGTTGGAAGATTTCATTCTTTAGGATATAAAGCCAGAATTTCCCCACCACCTGACTTTGGGTCACTCTTGGCTGCCATGTTGCTGCAAGTGTCTTGAGCAAGGCCAGTTTGTGCAGTGGTTCCTGAGGTGGAATGAGCATGCCCAGAGGCAGCATCAGAAGGACAGGAGGAATGTTTTGAGGAAAATGGGAGAAAGGGATACTCATAAAAACTCCTTGCAAGTGGTTCTCTGGATAATTGGCACAGCCAAAGAGAAAGAACGTGTGCCTGCATCCAGATCTGACCACTGCCCCTTGCTGGCTCTGTGCTCTTATCCAGGTGATTTCACTACCCTGGTCCTCACTCTCATTAACTATAAAATGATACCTTGACTCCTACCTCGTGGGGTTAACCTATATAAGGGTATGTTAAACTCCCAACATAGGATATACTTTTTGCAACAGCTGTTTGCTGTGCACATGCTATGTGCCCATTGCTTGATATCTATTATCCATGATCTCATTTCTTTCTCACAGTAACATCAGGGTGCATGATATTTTTATCTCATATTTCAGATGAGGAGAGTGAAAGTCACAGAGCTAACAAGTGGTAACTCTGGAGCATGAACACAGGGTGTCTGATTACAAAGAACCAACCTGTCCCAAGCAGATTCTTGGTGCTTGGTCTCAATTCTCGCCTTGATGGACTCTGGCAGGGGACAGAGTAGAGGCTTATCTTTCATCCAGAACTTGGTAGAAACAGCCACAGAGCAAATGGCCTTTTTCCTGGATTTTACCTATCTGCTTCCTATTCAGATGTTCCTGCCTTATGGAACTCAAATTTAAAATGATCAGTTAGAAGTTACCATATACTCATGGCAGGGGATCTGTATCTGGTGGGAGATTTGAGATAATCCATTGGATTATGGTCAGTGATTCAGAGATGTCTCCTCTTGTCCAGCCTTCCCACTTTGACTCATAGAAAAGGAATTTCAGGCCTTTCAGAAAAGCCAAGAGACTTTCTATTCTCTCTTCCATCCATATATGGAGGGAGCAACTTATCTGACTGTGTGATTAGAGAAACACTGGCCACTTCTGAGCTCATCAGCCTGAACCTTGGAGGGTAATTCTCTTTTATGTGGACACATCTAAGCAAAAAGCAAACCTGGGGTGCGTCCAGTCCAGACCGTGAGGCCTGCCCATCTCTGATCTCTTGGACTCACTTAGAAAGGCAAGGTGCACCTCAGAACTAGGACTTGACCCTGACACTGGGTCACCATGTCACTTGGACTTGACCATGAAGTCTCACTTAAAAGCCCAAGAAACTCTCCACATATCATTTAACTAGAGTAGATTTAGTAGAAAGAAGATGCAGCCAATCCTCCTTTCCTTATTAATTTGGTTGTGCTGTCCACCATACTTTTTTTTTTATTACTAACCTCCATTGGCTCAGATCAGTCAGCTTTCTTTAGAAACAGGGGACAGAGACATAACTGAGACATTCCAGGAAAATATCTTTCCCAGGATCATAGACCTAGACATTTGATCAGAGAGCTGGTCTTAAGACCTATCTAGCAGTGAGAATTAAATAATACAAGTAGTATTCACAGGGACATCCAAAGAATATTCTAGAACAGAAGTCAGCAAACGATGTACCATGGGCCACATGCAGCCTGCCACTTGTTTTTTAAATAAAACTTTCTGGAACACAGCCACACCCATCTGTTTCCATGATGTCCACAGCTGCTTTGTCAAAACAACGCCAGAGCTGAGAAGTTTTGACAGAGACTGTATGGCCCACAACACCCTCGATATTTACTATCTGGGTTTTTTTTTTTTTAACAGAAAAAGTTTTCTGAACCTTGTTCTAGATTCTCAGTGCTTTTCAAACGTCAATGAGCAGATAAGTTACTTGAGGATCTTGTTACTAGGTCCAAGGGTGGGGATCATAAAACTATCTTTCTAAACAAATTCCCAAGTCACGCCAATGCTGCTGATCCCTGGGTCACATTTTGAGTAGCGAGGTTCTAGAACAGTCCTGTCCAAAAGAACCTTCTGCAGTGATGGATGTATTTTGTAGCTGCGCCATTCAATATGGTAGCCACCAGCCCCATGTGGGTATCGAACACTTGAAAAGTGTGAGTAGTGCCACTGCGGGCCTGAATACTTACTTTATCTGATTTCCATTCTTTTAGATTGGATAGTCACATGTAGCTAGTGGCTACCTTATTGGACAGCATAGTTCTAGAGAATAAATGGTACATTTGCTTGCTTGTTCCTAAGAAAAAACAAACAAACAAACCATGCATGGCTGGCTGAGGTTTTCTTCCTACTTAAAAAAAAAAAGATAGGTATTAGCATTACAGACAAGTTTAGGGATATTAAGTCTTGGCTTACTCACGGGGGAGGGGGGCTCAGAGATACTGCAATCTGGCCTGAGTATAATAAACCCCTTTGTTACATTTAAATACCATCATACTATCTTATATACAGCAAAGCATCGGGATGTTTTATAGTAACAATGCGGCCCCACGAACACCCCAGACAACTCTAAAAAGGCGCTAATTATTATTATTAGTGTTTTGCGCTAACAATAAATGTCAAACGGAACCCTGAAAACAAATAACTACCTGTCAGCAAGTGAATGAAAGGCAATTTTAGTAAAGTGAATTAAAACCCCAAACATCACCAAGCCCAACTGGTGAGCAATGCCAAGGCGGCTTAGCAGATGCCTTGGTGAATGCTTTTCCTGGAGCTGCAGGGATAGGATGTCCTTGGGACAGAGCACTGGGGACCGGCGCCAGCTCATTAGCACCCAGGGCACCTGGAAAGGGGTGGTGGGCTGGGCTGAAAGGAGGGGCAAGCGCGCGTTCAGACCCTCTGTCCCCGCAGATGGAAATTGGAGACCATTAAGAAAGAGAGAATCTTTATTTATTGGCTGGGCTGCAGCCTGCTTGAGCGTTATCAGTGAAAAATTAAAGTTGGACAGCAGAGCTCAGATTTGTTTTCATGACATATTTCCCTTAGATTTTTCAAAGTGCATTCTGGGTGTCTCCCAAAGACTATTTTTTAAAAATAAATCGCACATTTTATTTTTTCAAACTTCATTTATCTTTGATATCTGATTGACATATTCAGGACAGTCTAATCCTTTCTGCTGAAGTGAGCTATGACAGTAGCTGTTACAGCCATCAACATCACAGAGCCCTCCCCAGGAACAAGGCTGTCTTCCCTCGTGCCAGGGAGGAGGCTCTGGCGGGTTCTCTCTAGATGGCCATGCAGGTGGTGGGATCCATCCCTTGGGCTGGCAGAGAGAAGCGGCTCACAGGCTTGAATCAGCTCTAATTGCTGCAGAATCATCAGAGAAACCGGGAGCCTCATGAAAGAGGCAGGAGGCGTGTATCTCGAATTTTCTTCCTTGGTTATAACCACTGGGGAAGTTTGAGATATTTAGCCTGGTTACCGTGAGCAGCTTTGTTCGTTCAATCTGGTCCAGGACTGACTTCTCTCTCTCTCTCTCTCTCCCTCTCCTGACCTTTTCTCACTTTCTTTCTTTTCAGTGTTTGAATTGATAACACAGCCACCCATTTGTTCTTTTCTTTTTCTTTTTAATGTTTATTTATTTTTGAGAGAGAGAGAGAGAGAGAGAGAGAGAGAGAGAGAGAGACTGAACTGGGGTGGGGCAGAGAGAGAGACACACACACAGAATCTGAAGCAGACTCCAGGCTCTGAGCTGTCAGCATAGAATCCAATGCAGGGCTTGAACTCACGAACCGTGAGCTCATGATGTGAGCCAAAGTCAGATGCTTAACTGACTGAGCCACCCAGGCGCCCCTGCCATCCAGCTGTTCAGAGTAAAAGTCTTCCTCCTACCGTACCTCTTACCTGTCCTGCTCTCAAATCTCTCATTCACTAGATATTATTTCCTATACCAATAAATGCTCCTACATTTAAGTACGTGCATGCACACAAACACCCTTTTTTCTTCTTTTCTACACAAACGGTAACGTATTATACACATCATTTCTCACCTTGCTTTTTTGTTTTTTTTATCCTAAAGTCTTTTATCGTGGAGATCACTCCCGATCAGTGAATAAAGAACTTAGTCTTTAAAAAAACAAAAACAAATGTAATACACTCCAATATGTGGTTATGGCATAAATTATTCATTAAGTTTTCTGAACCTAGAGGCATTTAGGGAATTTCCAAACTTTTGCTCTTACCAACAACCCTGCGGTAAATAACCTTCAAATGCATGTCATTTCCCACACGTGGGAGGGGGTCTGTGGAATAAATGCCTAGAAGGAGGCTAGCTGGGGCAAAGGGTAAGTGCATTTATAATTTTGATAAATATTGCCTAACTGTCCTCCATAGAGGTTGCAGGATTTAGATTGCTATCTGTCATAAATGAGAAGGCCTACTTCCCATACTCTCCCCCCACCCCCGAGAGTTTTTATTAAGCTTTGTGAGGTTTGCAAACTGGGAAAGAAAAAAGGGTCTCCTGGTAAAATTTTAATTCACATTCCTCTTGAGTCAGGTATTGAGTGTCTTGTCATACGTATATGTATATATATATATATATTTATAAAATATATTTATTCTTTGTAAATTATGCATCATTTGTGACTCTTCCATTTGTCTTTTCCAGGGGAAAGATTTCACATATGGAGAAAAGCAGCTCTTACCCTCTTTAATGAGTGACTTATGGGGCGCCTGGGTGACTCAGTCAGTTAAGCATCCGACTTCAGCTCAGGTCATGATCTCGCGGTTTGTGGGTTTGAGCCCCGCGTCGGGCTCTGTGCTGACAGCTCAGAGCCTGGAGCTGCTTCGGATTCTGTGTCTCCCTCTCTCTCTGCCCCTCCCCTATTCACGTTCTGTTTCTCTTTTGTCTCAACAATAAATAAACATCAAAAAAAAATGAGTGACTTAATTTTGTTCTCAGTGGTAAAAGGCGTGGGTTATTTTCAGATCTGGAGGAAAAAAAAGGATTTGATGTGTATTCATTCATTGATTAAAAACTCATCAACTGAGGACCTAGTGTGTGCCAGCCACCGGCAGCCTTTGCTGCTCATCCTAATGGGAGAGGCAGACGATGGAGCAAGCAGGCCAGCACGTGCACTGGGGGCGAGCAGGAAGTGTGGAGCACAGGGCACCAAGGAGTCACAGCTACCCCCACTGAGGGCTGGGGAGTATCCAGATGGAGGGGATTTAGAAGCTGACCCTGAAGGGCGAGTAAGAGGTGGTCGGGCAAGAAGTAAAGGTGGGTGCGGGGAGAAAGAGGGAGGCTTTAGACTAAACAATGGCTTGTGTGAAAGAGGAAAAAGAGCGTGCGTGTGTCAAGTAAGTGGTAAGAATTTGGTGTGACGGAGGCAGAGACGAAGGGAGAGAGGGGGCAGGGATGGCCTTGACAAGGGCAAAGTTATGGGTGTTTGGAGGGTCAGGACTCATCGCTCGCCCTGATGCTGAGGAAGTGCTAGAGACACTGATGAATGGGAGAGACAAGTCTCTTCCTTCATGGAGCTTACATTTTAATTTTTTTAAGGTTTATTTATTTTTGAGAGAGAAAGAGAGAGAGCGTGAGCAGGGGAGGGGCAGAGAGAGACACACACACAGAATTGGAAGCAGTCTCCAGGCTCTGAGCTGTCAGCACAGAGCCCTGTGTGGGGCTCGAACTCACGAACAGCGAGATCATGACCTGAGCCGAGATTGGATGGTTACCCAACTGAGCCCTCCAGGAGCCCCTTAGAGCTTACATTAAATATTTTTTAATGTTTTACTTATTTCTGAGAGAGAGAGAGAGAGAGAGAGAGAGAGTGAGCAGGGGAGGGTCAAAGAGAGAGGGGGATACAGAATCCAAAGCAGGCTCCAGGCTCTGAGCTAGCTGTCAGCAGAAAGCCAGACGTGGGGCTCAAACCTACGAACCGTGAGATTATGACCTGAGCTGAAGTCAGGCACTCAACCGACTGAGCCCCCCAAGCACCCCGGAGCTTACATTTTAATGGGGGGCAGCAGAGATAGTAAGTAAATGAACAAATAAACAAAAGAATAATCCTCATTTTTTAGTGCAATGAAAGAAATATATGGGTCTTTTTTGGGGAAATAATAGCAGGGTGTCCTTCACATAGGGTGTCCAGGGGGGGCATATCTGAGTGGGTGACAGTCAAGCCAGTGCAGGCTAAATGAGAAGAAACAAGGATGCAAAGAGCAGAGCAGAAAAGCTCCTTTCCATCTTGAATACAGTAGCCTCCGCATCTGTGGGGACTACGTCCTAAGACCACCGTGGATGCCTGAAGCCATGGATAGTACCAAACTCTATACATACTATGTTATCTCCGATGCGTACATGCCTATGCTAAAGTTGAATTTATAAATGAAGCACAGTAAGAGATTAACATCAATAACTAATAAGCATAAAGTAGAACAATATACTGTACTAAAAGTTATGTGAATATGGCCTTTCTCTCTCTCTCTCTCAAAATACCTTATTGTATAGAACTCATCCTTCTTGGGCTGATGGGAGACGGTACAAAGCCTACATGATGAGATGAAGTGAGATGCATGATGTAGTGTGAGGCTACTGTTGAACATCGTTTTTATTTTAAAAAAAATTTTTTTTTTTATTTCTAGGAGAGAGAGAGAGAGAGACAGCGTGAGCAGGGGAGGGTCAGAGAGAGAGGGAGTCACAGACTGAAACAGGCTCCAGGCTCTGAGCTGGCAGTCAGCACAGAGCCCGACGCGGGGCCCGAACCCACGAACCGCGAGATCATGACCCAAGCGAAAGTCGGATGCTTAACCGACTTAGCTACCCAGCCGCTCCTCAAAAAAATTTTTTAATGTTATTTATTCTTGAGAAAGAGAGAGAGGATGAACAGGGGAGAAGCAGAGAGGAGACACAGAATCTGAAGCAGGCTCCAGGCTCTGGGCTGTCAGCATAGAGCCCATCGCGGGGCACAAACCCACGAACTGCGAGATCATAACCTGGGCCAAAGTCGGACGCTTAACCGACTGAGCCACCCAGGCGGCCCACCACTGATGAACTGCTGACACTTTGTGGGCCATATGGTCTCTGTCCCAGCTACTCACCTCTTCTGTTTTAGGGCCAAAAGCACCCACAGAAAATATGTAAACCAAAGGGAAGTGGCTGTGATTCAATAAAACTTTATTTATGGACCCTGAAATTTAAACTTCATGTATATAATTTTCCGATCATAATGTATTTTTTTAATCAAACATGAAAAATCTAAACAGTGTTCTTAGCTCACGGGCTGAATGAAAGCTGACAGTGGGCTACAGTGGCCCACAGGCCGTGGTTGTTGGATCGCTGCCCCCGTCTGAAAGCACATGATATAACTGCTTCCCCAACAGTTGGTACTGATTTACCACTGGGACGAGACAGAGGCAAGGGGAGGGATGGGGGGAAGAGAGGAAGGAGAAAGAAAGAATGAAAAACAGATGCAAATTTCATTCACTTCTAGCTTCGACTTAGACAACTCTTGGTACAACTCATCAAGACAACAACTTTTTTTTAAGTTTATTTATTTTCAGAGAGAGTGTGAGCTGGGTAGAGGCAGAGAGAGAAGGGAAAGAGAGAATCTCAAGCAGGCTCTGCACTGTCAGCACAGAGCCGGATGTGGAGCCCAAACTCACAAACCGTGAGCGCATGCCCTGAACCGAAATAAGTCAGGCGCTTAGTCAACTGAGCCACCCAGGCGCCCCTCCTCAAAATAACAATTTAACAATATGTATAAACTTGTTAGTCATGTGCCTTGCTTTTCTTAACAAGAGTCCACTTTGAGAAATGTATCCAGAGCAAATGGGCAAACAGATGCACAGACATATATGTGCAAGGATGTTCTTATACTTTTATTTATAATTAAAAAAAAATTCGCACCCCTAACCAGGCAGTGAATCGTGAATTGGTTAGATAATATTACCATGGAAAATTGTGCAGATAAATGATTAGGTAAGTGTCTACTTAGTGGGACATAAAGGCACTGATGATATATGAAGGGCAAATTGTAGGTCACAAAATATTAGATTTCATGTGAGCCCACTTTCGCAATACACACAGTTATGTACATAAACACGCAAGGAAGCGCCAGAAAGCTGTGTAACAAAATATTTATATTGGTGGTTCCTGGATGAAAAGATTGTGGGGTTTTATACGTTTTTCTATATTTGCTAAAATTAATATTATTAGAAGATGTTGCTTTTATCAGACCAAAAAAAAATGTAGGCTGTAAAAATAGAATCAACAAAGATAATTTGGGAGGATCTCAGCTTTGCGCCTTGTATACAAGACTGTGTCTAAAAATATCTTGAACATACAACTCCCTTCAGATTCTGAGAGTGTCTGGACACTTTCTTCCATCTTCTCCTGCGCTACATATTGAATCTCTGTTTTCTTCTTGTTGGATAGTTACATCCATAACCTCCCTCCCAGCCTGTTTCAGTAACTTGCCATTTGTCTTCCCTCTGACCTGTTGAGGACTCACAAACACATTAGTTCTCTCCAAAGCCTGGCACTTGGTAGCAACGTAGAGGCAGACGTGGAATTTTTATTGCTTTTCTTCTGTTTTCCTTTCTCCAGGCCCTCCTTTTTCTCTCTGCCTCTGCCCCAGTGGGGCCAGTGCACGTACTTCCTCCCACACTCCGCCCCCAGAGCCATGCTCTCACTGTGACAGTGACGGCAGACATCCTGGTTGTGATTTATCTTCGTGAGTTGCCAAATCGCTCTTGGTAGTATGTCTGTGCTTGGTGAATAATGAGTAAGCCCAACCATCCATCTAAGGACAAAACAATGTGAGCAGTTACATTTAAATTTAGCTATTTCTCTCCCCCCACTTCAACTCTGTTTATTTCTTCTTTTCTGATCAAAATGGGGCCCAGTTAAGGGCCTTTGTGGTAAATACCGAAATAATTGTGTCACAAAGGCGGAGGATAATTTTTCACCAGAGTCAACGATCGCTGTGGATCACCTGTCGTCCTGAAGTTGCAAACTCCGCTCAAAGTCTGGTCTCTTAATAGCAATTGCTCTGGACCTTCAGACGGGACTCGTTTCAATGCCTGCCTGTTAACTAGTGAAGCTCACATTATTGCATCAGGAATGCCATTTGTCAATTGCAAGAAGACACAACCACTACGTGAGACAACACCGGGGACCTGGATATGTCTCCCTGACACACAATCGCGGAAGGATGAGACACGTAAATATAATCTCCACCTGGTGGGACAGCAGTGAGGTTTGGGGAGAGGGAGCTCTGGGGACAAGCAGACCTGAGTTTGAACCCCTGCTTGGCCACATATAGTCAAGTGTTTGAGCAAATTATGTATTCTCTGCACCTGCTCCCTTGTCTACGCGATGGATTATTCACATCTATTTGTGGGATGGTCAGGAAGGTATGGCAGATTGTGTTTTCCGAAGATGGCAGTGAAACTATCTCCCGTGCCATGATTTCTAGAACGTACCCACTGCCTTATCCAGAAGGAGAGTCTAATTTTCCTTCCCCCGAGTCGGGCAGATCTCTGACTCACTTGTAATCAATGCAATGTGGCAGGAGTGAATCTGTAAGCCTTTTGATTAGAGGTCCTAAAAGGTGACGCAGTTTCAGCATCACACTTGGCATTCACACTGGGACCCTAAGTAAGAAGTCCAAATGCTCCTAGTCTGCCATGCCGTGAGGAAGCCCACGCAGCCCTGGGGAGAAGCCACGTGTGGCTGTTACTCTCCATAAACCCAGCTGAAGTCCCAGCCAACAACCAGCACTGACCATCAGCCATGGGAGGGAAGACACTCCACATAATTTCAGCTCCTAACCACCAGTTCCCCCTAGAGTTACAGTCTTCCCAGCGGAAGCCCTACGCATTGTGAAAGAGACTAGTCCTCCCTTGTGCTCTGTCCAGCTTCCTCACCCACACCGCCCGAGAGCAGAGAAGAATGGCTGCCCTATGCCACTAAATTTGCGGTAATTTGCTATGTATTAAGAGTAACAGGAAAAGGATGCTAGGGAAACAAAATCCTGTACAGCAGGTAGCACATAGTAGGGCTCTTAATAAATGGCAATTCTAATTTTTACATCATTTTCTTCTCTAAATCAGACTTCAGGCACGACAGAAGGCAGGAAAATAGCAATATAGGGACCTCTACCGCTAGGAGATGGAAGGGAATGAATGCGTTCAGCTTTCACTCATTCATGCACCCACGTGAGTGAGAGCTGGAGGTTTATTGGATAGCGAAGCGCCAGGCATACAGCTGGGTGCGGGGTGATGCCTACAAGAAAGACCGGGACCCTCCTCACGAGGATTCCAGTGGGGCAGAAAGGTAAACAACTGAAGAAATGAGTAAGAAAAGAGCAATTCTGTGAAGAGGCAACGTTGGATCATGTGTTCGGGGGCGGGGAAATGACGCGAGGCTGAGAATACCCACCAGGAGTGGCTGAGAGCAGGTGCACATAGCAAGTTTCAAGGAATCTCTAGAAAATTGGTGATTTCTGTGCCTCATGTTTGCAAGTTCTCCTTCCCTGGGCCTCATGCCGTGGCCTCTCGGCCACCATTTTGTCCAGAGTTGCACAGGACTGAAAGTTCTTTGAGGCTGGGGACCCCCATCCCTGCATGGCCATGGCTGTGCCTAGGGCCCAGTGCAGATTTGGTCCCAGGGCAGACCTTCATTTCAACAGTTTCAAATGTACAGAATACTCTGCTAGAATCTTCAGAAATTCCATATGAAGAAATACAGGGATACTGTGTCACATATAAAGTCGATGTGCCTAGAACATATATTCAATATGTGAAATATTTAATTTAGGGAACTACTTAGGTAATAATAACTCCTTGAAGTTCGACTCCTCGAATATAACCCTTTGAATTGTATAATGGACACATGTTTGTGTTAGTTAAAAATATTAATTTAAAAATATTAATTTGTCATTACATAATAATGAATGCATGACATTTCTCACAAAGTATGATGTCACAGATACAAACAAAATTCCTTTTTGTGTCATCCTCTCCATGGTGTCCCCCCCCCCATAGCATGGTAGCCTCTGTATCACTTTGCTTTTTCATGGGATTTTCTGAAGATTTTCAAGCATATGTACGTGCCCATGGAACGTAGAAAACACTATTTTGTGTTTTTAGATCCTTTTGGTTGTTAAAAAAAAGGGGGAGGGCTCTTTTGGGTAAGTCACGTTTCTGCAACTTGCTTCTTTGCCCCTCAAAAATATATCTTGAGGACTTGCATATGTGGGCCCACAGAGATCCATTTTATTCTGTTTTATTTGTTTAAAAAATTTTTTTCAGTTTATTTATTTGTTTTGAAAGAGAGAGAGTACAAGCAGGGGAGAGGCAGAGAGATGGAGAGACAGAATCCCAAACAGACTCTGCACCATCAGCAAAGAGCTCATTGTGGGGCTTGAACTGACAGAACAGCAAGATCATGACAGGAGCTGAAATGAAGAGTAAGGCCCTTAACTGACTATACCACCCAAGTGCTGCTTCTTATTCTTTTTAAAATCACTGCACCTCATTTTGGTCCTTCATACCTTATTTAGCCATCACTTTCTTTTTTTATTTAAAAAATTTTTTTAATGCTTATTCATTTTTGAGAGATGGAGAGACAGAACATGAGTGGGGGAGGGGCAAAGAGAGAGGGGGACACAGAATCTAAAGCAGGCTCCAGGCTCTGAGCTGTCAGCAGAGTCCAATGCAGGGCTCGAACTCATGAACCATGAGATCATGACCGGAGCTGAAGTCAGATGCCTAACCGACTGAGCCACCCAGGCACCTATAGCCATTGCTTTCTGATGGACAAATAGGTTTCTTCCATTACTGCGCTTCCCTGAAGAATGTGACTTACAACCTTACACGTGTCCTCTCTCGCCCTTGTGTAAAGGTTTCTCTAGGCTCCAAGCAGAGGAGCGAATGGCTTAGTCAAGACCATAGGTATTTTTATTTTAAAGCAACATCAGTATTCTATCCAGTGCCTGAAAGAGCATTCGTTTCCCCCTACTTTGCCATCTATTAATTTTTTTAATCAAAATATTGAATGATCAGCACTGCAGAAAAATCTAACACGAATCATATGTGCTACTGGTGGTGTTTAAATGTAGACGATCCTTATCCTGGACAAGTGTGTCCCTTCCCTCTAGTAACCTGGGGGACAGGGGTGGACAGACAGAACCCTTGCCTCATGGATAGAAATATTTCAGAGAGCCAGAAGAACGTTCCAAAACGTAGGAGTAGTGGTTCGGGGGCTGCTGAACTGTATGCCTAAGAGCAGGGAGGGGCTGACGGGGAGGCCTGGTGCAGAAAATCATGACACAGAAACAGAATTGTTTCCTAATAAAAAAATCTCTCGAAGTTTTCTACGAGGCCCTGTCAGCAGGTCTTCAAGCAGCACGGCTTATTTTAAATTTTATTTAAATCAACAAATTGTACACACTTGAACACGGAAACAGAATACAAGGAAAACACAAGCTGCCCTAACAGAGCAATGTCTAATAAACATTATGCTACTCAGAGATATTTGCTGTTTAATCACCCCATGAAAGGACGCATTCAGCCAAAAGATGTCAGATAGCATCTTGCTAAAGGCAATGGTGCCAGCTTTCCTGGCTTCTGAGTTCATGAAGCTAAATTTTTTTTTTCTCTCCTCCCCATTTGCCTCTTTTTTTTTCTTCTTTTTTTTTTTTTTTTTTAAATCCAAGATCTGAGAGGCTCTATCTCTTGGGCCATTCAGAAGAGAAAGCATTTGTTCTTCGAGGAAGAATGCTAATATCCATTTATTCAATAGTGTCTTTTTCCAAAAAAAAAAATTTTTAAGTAATCTCTATACCCAACACGGGGCTTGAACTCATGACCCCAAGTTCAAGAGTCTTATGCTCTACCGGCTGAGCCAACCAGGCACACCTACTGGATAGTTTCTTTGTCAGGACTGGCTGTACACCTTGTGGGGCCCAGTGGAAGTGACAATATGGTGCCTCTTGATCCAAAATTTCAAGTGTGGGCCTTTCTGAGTGTGGGCCCAGTACAGCTGCCCAGGCTGTGCACCCAGGAAGCCAGCCTTGACTTGTGGCCATCTGGGGGAAGATACTATTTGCTTAGCTGCTGAGTGCTCCCCTGCTTCTCTGCTCCAAGAACAGGCAACATGACTGGATCGATGAAACCCCATGAGTATGACAGCGGTTGGCTCCTGAAGGTTTTCTAAGGATGGACCAGCTAACTGCTAGGCTTGTATTTTGCCTGCTATTATGCAAGCTGAGAGCTAAGTTACTAGGTGAAATAGAAAATATTTGAAAGGCAGCATTGGGAATTATATAGGCCAGAGGGAAAGACCAGGAAGATGAGAAAACATGGTCCCCTGAGTAGAACTTTGAGGAAAGAAAGATTTGACAAGAGATTTTTAAAATGACGTTTCACTACATTGTATGTTGATATGATTCCTTCTTTTCCCTAAAAACGCTTCAGGAAAACTACTTAGTCACTGAAGCAACGAGGAAGAATGTGCTAAGAAGCCATGTACGGTCTTGAGGCAGGTGAAAGGGAGAGCTGAGGCCACCCAGTAGAGTATCACTTCATTTGAGTCCCATATAAACAATTTATTTCTCTCAACAAAGCTATAATCACTTCATTGTATAACTTCATGTGCCCATTTTCTATGAAGTGGCTGACTTTTTGAAAAGTACTAATTTACCAGAGTCCTTGGTAAGGAAACTTGTCCTTTGTCACATGAGTTACAAATATGTTTCCCATTTGCCTCTTAGTTTTGCTTTTGACATCTTTCTCCCCATGCAAATTCTTTATAAATATTTGTATTAGTTTGCTAGGGCTGACGTAACATATTAACCACAATTGGGTAGTTTCAAGCAACAACATTTATTCTCTTACAGCTCTGGAGGGTAGACGTTCCAAATCAAGGAGGTGGCACGGTCATGCTCTCTCCAATGGTTCTTGGGAAAATCCTCCCTTCTTCTTCCAGCTTCTGGTGGTTACCAGCAATCCTTGGTGAACCCTGGTGTGGTAACATCTCCAAAGCCTATCTTTGTCTTCACACAGCCTTCTTCTTTGAGCATCTGTGTGTCTAAATTTCCCTCCTCTTGCAAAGACACTAGTCATTGAGTTAGGGACCATCTTAATCTATCACAACCTCACCTCAATGTTATTACATTGGCCAAGACCAAGACTTTATTCATTCTGTGGCAAAAAAATTCTTCCATATTTTCTAGGGAATAATAGGCTCCACTTAATAAGTTACATTTAAATGCTTGAACATCTGGTGTAAGTTTTAGTGGAGTGAGGTAGGATTCCTTTTAAAAAATTGTTTTTCAAATAGCTGTTCACATGTCTTCACATCATCTATTTAATAATCAGTCTTTTCCAAAATGAAGTTAGTGTCGCTCTTTTACATAATAAATTCCCATAGTTATTTGTGCCTATTTTCTAACTTTATTCTGTTGCATTGATGTGTTTTTCTTCTGCACAGAACTGTGGTTTCGTCATCGTAGTGTTAGAATATGTTGCCAAATTTCCCTGATGCTTTTTATTTATATGTTTATTATTGAACTTGACAATTAGATCTTTTAGCTCAAAGAAAGTGATAGCATTTCTACTGAGATCACGTTAAATATATAGATTTATTTGTGAAAGTGAAAATCATGCCAATATCCATTTTTTAAAAATCTTCTTCTAAGTTCCTTAGAAGCAATTTAAAGTCATCTTCTTCAAAGTCTGTCCCACTGCTTTTTAAGTTTAATGCTAGAAGGGATTATCTATCAAGAAAGGATATTGACGTCTATCAAAAGCCTTTCAGCATCTATGGTGACACATTTTTCTTTTGATCTATTAATATAGGTTTTCCTAATACTGAATTGTTCCTGAATGTTAAGAAGTCAGGAATTGAATTCTTCCTACACTTACTAGCTTTGTCTCCTTGTGAAAATTCCTTCGTCTTACAGAGACAGTTTTCTGTAAACTGGGAATAGTTGTAGTGCCATTGTTTTTCCTGCTCAGATTCCTTCCCCTTTGTGAAACCAAAAAGGGATCATTTTCCTTTGGGGAGTCAGACATCCCTACTCTCAGCACATATGGCATGAGAGAGGTTGACTCCTTCACCAGGTCCAGGGGGTGATACTTAACCCACACACTTCCCCCACCCCAGTGACATGGATTTGTTTAAGGATGACACACGCTGGGCCAATGGAAAGTAGCTCTGGACATTTTCTAGGACTTCGTGCTTTTGCTGAGCTTCTAGAGTATTAACATGTTCATGGCTGTCTTGTCAACCCTTGGGAAAGGGCCTAAGAAACAGAGGAAATAAAAGCTGACCACAAATGAGAGGGTGACAGCAAGAGATTTGATAAAATGCCTTGAACACTCAGAACTATCACTCCTGTTTACTGCCTGAGTATTTACTAGCACGAAGGAGAAGGAGAAAGGGAAGGGGAAGGGGGAGGAGGAGAAGAGAAGAAGAAGAGGAGGAGAGGGGAGGGGAGGGAGAGGAGAAGGAACAATAACTAACAATAATAATAATAAAATATACCGGTAACAATAACTAACATTTACTGAGCACTTACTAGGCACCAGATACTGTTGTGAGCACTTTTCATGCATTGACTTTTTAAAAGGTCTTCAAAATCATACAATGAGGGGGATGTTTTTGGTATTCCATTCTCAGATGAGAAAACAGAGGTCCGATGAGTATTAATGACTTGTTCCACATCACAGGGCTAGTAAGAACAGAGCTAGTATTTAAACCCAGGCTGTCTTGCCCCAGCATCTAAATACGGTCTCTGAATTACGATGGTTTGACTAACAATTTTTCGATTTGACAATGGTGAGACAGTGATACGCATTCAGCAGAAACCAGTTTTGGAATTTTGAATTTGGATCTTTCCCTGGGCTAGCGATATGTCATCTGATCCTCGCCTGTGCTGCTGGGTAGTGACACCTCCCAATCAGCCCCATGGTTACCAGAGTCAACAACTGAGACACTGATAACCATCCCGCACCCATACACCATCCTGTCTTTCCCTTTCAGTACAGTACTCAGTATATTCCATGAGACAGTCAACACTTAATTATCAAATAGGCTTTGTGTTAGATGATTTTGCCCAACTGTAAGCTAATGTATGTGTTCTGAGCACATTCAAGGCAGGCCAGGCAGAGCTGTGATGGATGGTAGGTCAAGTGTAGTAAATACACATTGGCCTTACTACATTTTGAACTTTCGATGGGTTTATCAGGAGGTAACCTCATCAGAAGTTGAGGAAGATCTATAGTTGTGCTAATAAAAGAGGTTTCTGCTCAGAGTCTGATTGAGAAGTGTTTCTGCCATCTGCAATAATAACAATGTAATTTTAATTCCATCATCATAATACCTACTCTGAAAAGTTGTTGAGAGCCTTAAGGGATTTTGTATATGTCATTTCACTTGGTCAGTGCCTGGCACAGAACACGTGTTCAAATATTAGATGCCGCCGCTCCAGTGTGTCATGGGGTCTCACTGCCCGACCTTCTCAGAGAAGCACAGGGGAGTAAAGACTAGCCTTTCGGAAACTATTATATTCGTCTTGCCTGGGCTTACAGAAATTGCTGGAAACGCTAAGTCACATTCTTAGAGGGGCCGGGTTCAGAGTTTCTGATCTTTAGTACTACTGACATCTTGGGACAAGTAATACTTGGCTGTGGGGCTATGTCGTACATTGTAGGATGTTTTATAGTATCCCTGGCCTCTACCCACTAGATGTCAGTAGTGCCCCCCACAGCCCTATGGGACAATCACAAGTATTTCCAAAACATTTCCAGATACTGCCAAATGTCCCCCAAAGGGTGGAACTGTCCCCAGTTGGAAATTACTGATGTAAATGAATGAAGCCCATACTCAGAGTCTGTGAGCCATGATGCCTGTTTCATACAGAAGATATTGCTCCTTCTAAAGAGGGAGCCACTACTCACCTGTAGCTGATTGGTACTAAGGAAGAATATGGACCCATTATTGTCAGATCATCCAAATTTTCTAGTTTTGGGATTTTCTAGTCCATATGTATGTGTGTGTGTGTGTGTATACATGTATGTGCGTGCGTGTGCATGTATACATATATATATGTGTATATATATATACACACTCCACAGAGTTTTGTTCCTCTTTTTGGAGAATGATATTAGAAATCAAGAGCTAGGTGCTTGAAAAACACAAATTACCAACAGTGGCATATAAAGAACTAGAAATTCAGAATAATCCTAAATCTATTAAAAAACTTGATTTTATAATTACAGCTCTTCTCATAAAGTCAATTCCAGGCCCAGATGGTTTCACTCATAAATTCTATAAGATATTTTGAGAATAAATACTACTAATATTATACACACTCAGAAAATAGAGAACATTTGCAACCTCATTCTTTGAGGACATCAATAACATAATGCTAAGAGCAGACAGAGTTATAACAACAGAAAATAACTCTACAGATTAATACCTCATGAACACAACACAAAAATTCTTAACAAGTACTTGTAAGTAGAATCCATTGTTAGATGTAAAAGAAGTAAACCATTGTGGCCAAGTATTACTTAATCCAAGAAAAGCAAAGTTGGATTACCATTTGAAAATTAATCAATAGAATTCACCATGTAACAGAATAAAGGGGAAAAATAATACCAGCCAAACAGATGCAGAAATAGTATTTGACCAAAATCAATACCAATTCATGATAAACATTTCCAGCAAAATAGCAATAGGAAGAACTTTCTCAACCTGAAAAGGGTACCAAAGAACAACCGAAAACTTCCACCATTCATGCTGAGTGGGGAAGGGCTGAAAACTCGCCCCCTAAGATCAAGGATAAAGCAATGAGGTCTGATCTACCACTTCTGTTCGAACTTTCCTGGAGTCCTAGACAATGCAATAAGTCAAAGAAAGGTAATAAAAGCCTTTCCTAGGAAGGACAATTTTGAACTGTCTTCATTTGTAGGTGGTATAATCATGAACATAGAAAATCTTAAGAACTTTACAAAAAAGCTACTAGAACTAATTGATGAATTTATCAATGTCACAGACAACAAGGTTGATATTCAAAAAACAGTTGCATTTCTAGATACTATCAAACACAGAATTGGTAAATGATATTTAAAAGTATGATTTATAACAGCAGCACAATCCATGAAATATGTAGGCTTATATTTAAAATAATATTTCCAAGGACTGTATGCTGCAAATACAAAATATTGTAGAGTGATATTTAAAAAGACCTAACTAAATGGAAAGGCACAGAGGATCATGGATTAGATGACTCAATATTGTTAAGATGTGAGTTCTCCCTAAATTGGCCCGTAGATTCAATGCAATCCCATTCACAATCCCACCAGGCTTTTGTAGAAATTGACAAACTGATTTAAAAATCTGTATGGAAATATGGAGAGCAGCCTAAATAACCTAGAATAGCCAAAGCAATTTTGAAAATGAACAGGGGCACCTGGGTGTCTCAGTTGGTTAAGCGTCCAACTCTTGGTTTTGGCTCAGGTCATGATCTCATGGGTCATGAGATTAAGCCCCACATTGGGCTTTGTTTTGATAGCATGGGGCCTGCTTAGGGTTCTCTCTCCCTCTCTCTCTGCTCCTCCCTGGCACCTACCCTCTTCTTCTCCCTCTCCCTCTCTCTTCTGAAAATAAACAAACTTAAAAAAAAAAAAAGAAAAGGAAGAACAAATTTGGAAGACTTACACTGTCTGCTTTGAGGACTGTCTATACATGTACTAGATTAAAACAGTGTGGTATTCACATAAGAATATACATACCGATCAGATGGGCCTAAATGCAATCAGAAACCACAACTCTATAGTGCTGCATCATAAGAATCATTAAAATAAAGTGACTGACAACAATAAGTATTGATAAGGATGTAGAACAATGGGAACCCTCAAATGTTAATGCCAGGAGTTTAAGATGGTACAACCACTTTAAAGAACTTTTTGGCAATTTCTCATTAAATTTATACTTAGTAGGTGATCCAGGAATCTCACTTCCGGGTATTTACCTAACAGAGAGGAAAGTGTATGTCCACACAAAAATGTATGTACAATCACTTTAAAGAATTTTTGGCAATTTCTCAACAGGTGATCCAGGAATCTCACTTCTGGGTATTTACCTAATAGAGAGGAAAGTGTGTGTCCACACAAAGATGTATATACAAACGTTCACAGCACCTTCACTCACAATAATCTACAAACTAGAAACAATTCTATTGTCCATCATCAAATGAACAGATAAACAAAATAGCAGTGTATCCATGTAATGAATAAATCCACACCACTCAGGATTAAAAAGGAAGAAACTTATTAGACATGGATAACTCTGAAAAACATTATGCTAAGTGAAAAAGTCAGATACAAAAAAATATAGGCTGAATGATTCCATTAAATTAATTTCCAGTACAGACAAAAATACAGTGACAGAAACCTGTTCAGTGTTTGCCTGGGGTTGTGGGAAAATGCTTGGGGTAAACATCGCTCACATACAACACCCAGTGCTCATCCCAACAAGTGCCCTTCTCAATGCCTATCACCCATCTCCCCTATCCTCTGTCTGCCCCTATCAACCCTCAGTTTGCTCTCTGCATTTAAGAGTTTCTTATGGTTTGCCTCCTTCTCTGTTTGAAACTATTTTTTCTCCCTCCCTTCTCCCATGGTCTTGTGTTAAGTTTCTCAAGTTCCACATATGAATGACTACTAGGAATTTAACCAAAGGATACAGGAGTGCTGACTCAAAGGGGCACATGTACCTCAATGTTTATAGCAGCACTTTCAACAATAGCCAAATTATGGAAAGAGCCCAAATGCCCATCAATGGATGAATGGATAAAGAAGATGTGGTTTATATAAATATACAACGGAATACCACTTGGCACTGAGAAAGAATGAAATGCCGCCATTTGTAACAACATGGATGGAACTGGAGAGTATCATGCTAAGTGAAATAAATCAGTTAGAGAAAGCCAAAATATCTAATGTAGAGGTCACAAAAATCTTTCCGCATGCGCTACATGTAGGCTCATGTAAGCCCAGATGGGGGCACCTTTTGTTCTTTAGAATCTAAATTAAAAAAAAAAAAAATCATTGCCAACATTCTAGTATTGGGAGATTTACATAAAAATCTGCGTTTCAGATTTAGCTGGTAGAGTTGAGCCCGTGTTCTCAGCACACTGAGCTGAGCTGACTAGTTCAGTAGGGACCTTCTGCTCCAACACACTTCTGCCAAAGGGCCCCACGAGGCAGCACACCTCATTTATGTCACCGGACAGACCATAGAGCATGCGAATTTGTGCCCCCTGTAAAATCTTCTTGGTGCCTACAGAGAGGCCATGCTTGGCGCCGCACTCGATAAAATGCTGGTGGACAATGTGGCCAGATTCCTGGCTGTCAGCACCAATGGAAAGGCTTCAAGTTTCCTCAGGACTTGGGGCCTTTGTTACATACACATTCTTCAGGTCTTCTGAAATGGGGACGAAACCAGTGACATCGCCTTCATTTTCCTGTCTCCTGCTTCTGTTTCCTTTCTTGTTCTCTTCAGTTTTGTCACAATTTGTTTTGTTCTCCCTCCCTTCCTCTACCTCCCTACACCGCCCCCTTCTTTCTTTTCCCACTTTGCTGCACAGCTGGGATTATAGCATTTAAGAAACAAAAATAAGAATGTGTAAAATTAGGGGCACCTGGGTGGCTTAGTCGGTTAAGCGTCCGACTTTCACTTGGGTCATGATCTCGCGGTTCATGGGTTCGGGCCCCGCGTCGGGCTCTGTGCTGACAGCCAGCTCAGAGCCTGGAGCCTGTTTCAGTCTGTGACTCCCTCTCTCTCTGACCCTCCCCTGCTCACGCTGTCTCTCTCTCTCTCTCTCCCCTAGAAATAAATAAAACATTAAAAAAAAAGAATGTGTAAAATTAGATTTAAAGAATTTAGACTGGGCAAACTAAACATCCAATAGACTCTGCTAAAAAGAGAAGGGAGGTAAATAGGCATAAGTTCTTCTCCCATGTGGGTTTGTGTTTCCAGGAAAGTAGATACTTTCATGGTGACTGAGTTTTACTGTAACTTTACTGTCCCAGGTTTCTTTGAAGCCCTCTGAAATGACAGGTAGAATTTTGTGGAGTGTGCAAATTTCCTTCAGAGATTAGCCTTTGTGTTTTGCGCATTCTCAAAATATTCATGACCCCAAAAAAGAAAGAGGAAACAGCTCTTTAGCTAGTTCCCTCCTGTCTCCAAAGGATAATAATCACCGGGACTAATTTCAGGGTCCCTAATAACACGACACGTGGAATTTACATTCAACACTAGGAAAACATCAAGAGAGAATTGCCTACGTGTGTAGGGTGGACTAGATAACTGGATGCCGTCAGTGAGACTGAAATCGGCGAGGGCTTTGTACATACCTCACGTTTATCAACAGCATTTTAATTAATGTATACTGAGGAAATAATCAAGAATATGTTGAAAGGTTTGGCCACAAGAATGTTCATTACTGCATTACTTATGACAATGAAAACCTGAAACCATTTATACCTGCAGCAACAGTGGACTGTCTAAGAAGGGACAGTGCATCAAGGCAATGGTATATTATGGCATCTTTAAAACTGGTGTTGAAAAATATTAGTGATGCATAAAAAATATCATCCTGTATCAGGAGTCTGCAAACTATGGCCACGGGACGACCCTGCCCCCCTCACTTGTTTCTGTGAATGATTTGGTTGGAACGTGGCCACAACCTTTCGTTTTCTTACCCTCCATGGCTGCTTTTGTTCTGTAGCTGGTTTTGTTCTGTAGCTTCAGAGCTGAGTAGGTTCAACAGAGATCCTTCCGCCAGTGAAGCTGGAAATACTCACTATCTGGCTTATTATAGAAAAGGCTTGCCAGCCTCTGTTTTATACCATTAAGTGAGAAAATAGTATTATTTCAGAGAGAGGAGGAGGGAGGGAAGGAAGAAGAAAGAGAATAGTCAAAGTAAATACACTGAAATGGTAAACAGTGGCTAGAACACCAGGTAATTGGTGGTTTTATCCCTTTGCTTTTCAGTCTTCTCCAAAATGTATACACTATTCCTTTTGCCATCGTGCACAGACCTACTTTTTTTTTTTTTTTAACATGGTAGAATACCATTTAAAGCCACCACTCCATTGCCTCCAGCCTCCCATCCTTGCCCTGTGGTTAAAAAGGCAGCAGGAGAGACTAGTTATTTTGCTGAATGGCTCTGAGGCTACCGATCGCCCTGTAACCAGGTCCTATTCAGTATCCTAACTGGGAAGGATACAAGCAACGGGAGAGAGAGGAACAGGGCAACAGTGCTTGGAGAAAATTAAGATCTGCAGACGTGACATTTCCTAGAAATCAGCCTGTCTTGGTTTCTCCCGTAATTATTCACCATTTTGTTTACAAATGGGAAATAGCATTCTACTGTTCAGTGTCTTCCAAGAGACTGAAGTTAATTTGAAATAATCCTCCAGCAAAAGTACCAATGAAAGCATCTGGAACGCCCTGATGCCATCCCCTCTGGCTACTGACACGACATTATTGATACACAAATCAAAGTTGACTGCTCTGGTAACACTGAGTCCCCTGGCAGCGAGAGCTTTCAACAGAGAAGGTGTTCCTTTCTTAAGACAGGGCCAACTTAATACAAGATCTCATTGTAACAGGCTCAGGGAAGACATTAAAGGAATCCCAAACAGAAATGTTCCATCTCCTTCTGTTTTCTCTTAGATAGAAAGGGCCCACCAAAAAAAAAAAAAAAAAAAAAAAAAAAAAAAAAAAAAAAAAAAAAAAAAAAAAAAAAAAAAAAAAAATCATAAATAAATAAAAGAAGAGGAAATTCAAACTATGCAAAGAACAGACTCATGAGGCGCAAGTGAGGGTACAAACATAATATGATTTGAAGGCTGTCACAAGGTTTCACCTGTCAGACACTGTGCTGGGAAACTTATGGCTGCCTGAAGTTTTCACCATTAGAGACATTTCGTTGAGACGCGGTGTGTTTTAAAAGTCTCTGCTCAAATATAGAATTATTGAACTTCTGGATTTAAAAGGTCCTTAGAAGTCATAAATCCATTCCTGAACTGACTTGTGAATCCTCTCTCCAGCACCCCTGCTAAGACATTGCCTTGGAGAGAACTTTTCCCAGGATGGGGAACTCATTACTTTAAAAAAAAAAAAAAAAGAGCAGCTACTTGATTTTGAGTGGGATTTAATTATATCAAAGTCTTCCTCATGGTGAACTAAAATCAGCTCTTTGGTAATTTTTTTTTTTTAAAGTTTATTTTTTGAAGGAGAGACAGCATGAGTGGAGCAGGGGCAGAGAGAGAGAGCTAGTGAGAAAGAGAGAGAGAGACAGAGACAGAGACAGAGACAGAGAGAGAGAGAGAGAATCCCAAGCAGGCTCCATGCTATCAGCACAGAGCCTGATGTGGGGCTTGGACCCATGAAACTATGAGATCATGACCTAAGCTAAAACCCAGAGTCAGACACTTAACTGGCTGAGCCACCTAGGTGCCCCTCCTCTGTAATATTTTATTCTTTGAGCATTAATCTTGCTTCATTCATTCAAACAAATATTTAATATGCACCCTTTCAGACATGGTCAACATAGTGGCCTTCCAGAAATCAAGGGTTCCTGATCTCATAGAGCTTAGGTTGAGTGAGGAAGACAGCTAGCACACAAATAAACCAATAAACAGGCAAGACTGCTTCAGACACAGTCAAGACGAAGTAAAGCAATAACGACCAGAGAGAGCAGGGTGAAGCTTCTTTGGATGAAGAGTATTATGAATGGAATTGTGCCCCCCCCCCTAAAATTATACTGAAGTCCTAATAAAAATTCCTGGTACCTATGAATATGACCTTATTTGGAATACGGTGTTTGTAGATGTGATCAAATTAAAAGAATATTCTTACAGGGATGTGACTGGCGTCCTCATAAAGAGAGAAGAGACATTTGCTGAGAGGGGACAATGTGAAGACACACAGGAGAAATGCCATATGTGGCCAGAAAACGGAGGCAGAGATTGGGCTAATGCATCTACAGACCAGGGAATGCCAACAATTGGTGTCAACCAGTGAAGCTACAAGAAAAACATGGGATAGATTCTCCCTTAGAGCCTTCAGAGAGAGCATGGCCCTGCCAACACTTTGAACTTCCAGCTTCCAGAACTGTGAGAGTTTTAAGCCATCCAGTCTGTGGTACTTTGTTGCTGCCACCCTAGGAAACAAGTACAGAGAGTCCAGGAAGATCTCACCGAGAGGGAACATTGTGAGCTGATGAGCAAGCTTTAATCAGGAAGAAGACTCTTCTAAGCACAGGAACCAGGAGAAATAAAAGCCCTGAAATTGGAATGAGCTTGGACTATTCCAGAAAGAAGACCACTGAGACAAGAGCACGGAACAAACCTAGGCAGGTAGGCTGGGGCCAGATGATGGATGCAGAGGGTCCCAGCCTTCTGTAGGCAAAAGATGCAGATGCCCAGGCCCCCATCCTGGGGACTGGCTCATGGTGGATCCAGGCATCAATATTTTTAAAAGCTCTCCAAGTGATGCTGAGAACCACTTATATAGAGCTTCATAGGCCTGGTGAGTAGTTGGGAATGTGTTCTGTAAGCAACTGGGAAGCTACTGGGTATCTTAGCTTGTGTAAAGGCTCTACTCCTTGGCAGCATGACCTTCCCAGTATTTGAAAGCAAACATTGGATGCTGCTCCGAGCATCCCTCACTCCTTCCCCCCATCTTCTCTTCTGAATATCACCAGTTCCTAGTATGCACTTTGGTTTGATAAATATCTATTGCAGACCTAGCGGAAGCCATGAAAGTAGAACACCGGTAGGCTTTAACATGAAGGCATGCATTTGTCTGCTAGATTAGCTAGTTCAGTGATCCCTGGCATTTTCTTCTGTCCAATGACGCCTACATTCCCACCTGTCTTCCATGTGTGATGTCAACCCTGGAGCAGATCTGAACACTGCCCCCGTCCCCAGTGGAAAATAACAGAATTGACTGGTGCTGAAGAGACCCAAATGCTCAGGAAATTTTGAGGGGGAGAAGACAAAAGGTTCCAGGATTCATTCAGCAAATTTTGAGGCTGGCTTACAAGCTGTACCTGTTGAGGCGAGATCTCCTTGTTCTTTTTTTTTAACGTTTTATTTATTTCTGCGAGAGAGAGACAGCATGAGCAAGGGAGGGTCAGAAAAAGAGGGAGACACAGAATCTGAAACAGGCTCCAGGCTCTAAGCTGTCAGCACAGAGCCTGACACGGGGTTCGAACCCATGAACCATGAGGTCATGACCTGAGCCAAAATCGGACACTCAACCAACTGAGCCACCCAGGTGCCCCGAGATCTCCTTGTTCTGATTAGCAGAGACAAGGGGGCTCAGGCAGTGTCAGGCATTGCTGTTGCTGGGGGCGGGGACTGCTAAGGCAGATGGATGTGGCCGAGTCACTGCAGACACATTTCCTCAGTTCCTTGGGTTGAGAAGCAAATTGACCAAGTGATGTCATTCACATAGTGAAAGGTTTTAAGCCTTTCACTTAAAACTGTGATTTAGCCCTAAGGTATTTTTGGAAATGCTTTTTCAAAACCAACATGTAAGACAACATTCAGACTGTGGGCTTATTCATGCTTTGTCCTTTCTAGAGATGGGCGAGGACACTCAATGAACACAGACACTTAGCAGCTCACCAGGCAACAAATACCAAAAGACTAGAGCCACAAATTACAAAATTGTGAGATGAGGTACTGGCTACCTGTCTCTCACCCAGTCTTCTATGGACCTCTCTTTTGTGAGAGCCCTTGGTCATTGCGTAGGTCCACAATAGAATGGACTCTGGACAGAATATGCTTATTAGAGGAACGCATACTATCTAAGCAGGGTAGGCATTGGTGTGGCTCAGCCCTTGTTTACAGCCTGAGTCTACTCTGGTTGATTGGCATCTGTAAGCAAATACTTGTAATATTACTTCTTTTTCTTGGGGCTCAGACAGAACCCAAAATAGCAATGGAATGGCAGTTTTAAGACTCACATTCTTGGAGGACAATTATTGGTTTGTCTGCCAGGCTTTCCATGATCACTGTCCTGGTTACTACCCTACTCTGACCCCCACTGCTGGACTCATGGGAACTCCTCTATGCAGTAACTTTGGCCTCACCCCCACCCAAACCACATTGATGGGTTCAGGAGCAAGAGCTGCTCAAAGTCCTATCTCCAGGAGCTAGATTTGGGACAAAAAGGAATTAAGTCTCTTTGTCTCTATTATTTGGTATTACTCTGCTTTTCTCTCTCTCCCTCTCTCTCTCCCTCTCTTTTTCTCTCTTTCTCTCTCTTTGTAATGCAAAAACTTGAGCAGCAGACGCCATATTGTCTGGTCTAGAAATTGGGAAGATGAAGAAGGCCACCTGTAGTAAAAGAAAAGAATCTATCTGATGCCATTATCTATAATTTACTTCAAATTATATTAAACCAGATGAAATTGCCGATATGTGACCATTTGAAAATTGGCTACAATTAATAAAATTGACATGAGGTGTATTTCTACCTGGGCTATTGAGGATTTATGATCATCTTATCCTTTTCAGTTTTCTCTGGTAATTGATTTGCTTTATTATTGTTTATTTTTTCCTGCAGAACTAAATATTATGGTATCTTCACACAGAGTGTGAATTCTTTCTCTTTGATACTAATTTCAACAGGGGCATGGCATACCTGATGCAAGTGAAAACATCAATTTGGTCTTGGGAGAAGGCTTTGCTAGCCCACCCCTATTCTGTACTGGTTTAAAATTTTTGTTGTGGGTTACTGAACTTCAAAAGTGGGCCTGAAGAGAGAGCCAAACACAGTTTAGGTGAAGAAGGAGTGGATGCCATGCTAAAATCCAACCTTTAAACCACAGTGTGAGACCCTTCAGCGTACTTAAGAGTCTCTGTGGAGATAGCTTCTCAGAAGGTGGGTATAACAGGCAAGGTGAGAAACTGGATGGATGGAGATGCACTTGCATGGATGCTTATTAAGATTCAAAATGGTAGAAACCTCTTTCTGAAGGGGATTATAACCTGTGACAATAAATGGATACTGGTAGACAGTTGAAAGAGATCTGGGTGCTGGCTGGAAGTTAAGGTAGCCCTCAAGCATGTTAGAAAGTCATGGTTATGATCAAAGAATCTTCTGGTTTTTACACGATGGTCAATAGAAGGCATAATGCAGCCCTCCTTTTGAAGGGTATGTGAAAAATAACCAGAGTCATCTTGCCAGAAAGTTGTCCCAAGCTTGACTTGTAACTGGTTCTGGGATCCTGCTGCTTTGACAGACTCTTGATCATGTCACCATTATTAGGATGGATGCTGTTAGAGCTGGGGTTGGAAATCTGGCCCACCAGCCAGTTTCAGCCCACCACCTGATTTTACACAGCCCATGAGCTGAGAATCATTGTTACACTTTTAGGTGGTTTAAAATAATCAAAAGAACAATATTTCTTGACATATGAACATTATATGAAATTACAATTTCAGTTCATAGATAAAGTTGATTGGAATATACAAACACTATTTTGTTTAAACATTATCTGTGGCTGTGTTCATGCTAAGACAGAACTGAGTGGTTGTAACAGCGCCTGGGTGGCTCAGTCAGATGAACACCTGACTCTTGATTTCAGCTCTTGATCCCAGGGAAATGGGAATGGATTGAGCTCCACATTGGGCTCTGCTGACAGCGTGGAGCCTGCTTGTAATTCTCTCTCTCCCTCTGCCCGCTCCCCTTAAGAAAGAAAGAAAGAAAGAAAGAAAGAAAGAAAGAAAGAAAGAAAGAAAGAAAGAAAGAAAGAAAGAAAGAAAGAAAGAAAGGAGGGAGGGAGGGAGGGAGGGAGGGAGGGAGGGAGGGAGGGAGGGAGGGAGGGAAGGAAGGAAGGAAGGAAGGAAGGAAGGAAGGAAGGAAGGAAGGAAGGAGAGAAAAGAAAAGAAAGAAAGAAAAGAAAAGGAAAAAAAAAGAAATATCAAAAATCAAAATCTGGCCTGATATTCACTTTCATGGGAACCTGATTGTGAATTGTGGGAGGAGACTCAGAGCTAACACCTTTCTCTAACTGTTGGGAGTTAATGATAAGAACAATCAGGACTTAATTGTGGAAAGCCCAATTGCTTAGATACCTTGTAACAGATGTCCCGAAAGGGGCAAAACTGAGAGCTAGAACAAAATATTCATTGACATTTTAGTACCTAATTCCAAACCTGCCCCAAGATCCAGTTGCTTTATACCTTTGCAGCCCATCAAACATGGAATATCTTTAAAACAAATCTCTTTTGGGGTCCCTGGGTGACTCAATTGGTCAAGCATCCAACCTCTGCTCAGGTCATGATCTCACAGCTCATGAGTTTGAGCTCTGCATAGCGCTCTGTGCTGACAGCTCAGAGCCTGGAGCCTGCTTCAGATTCTGTGTCTCCATCTCTCTCTGTTCCTCCCCGACTCATGCTCTGTCTCTATCTCTCAAAAATAAAATAAAAACATTAAAGAAAAAAAATGAATCCCTTTTTCTTTGCCTAAGCCACATCCAGCAGATTTTTATCACTTGCAATCAAGTAGAATTCTTATTTATACACTTCTGATGGTCAACATAAGGGGATGAAGACACAAAAGTTCCAGGCATTCATTTTATGGAGCCATAAGATCTTCCTGAATTATTTAGGTAACCATCCACCAGCACTTATGACCAGGTACCTCTCACACTTAACCCAGAAATCTTAGTTATTAAGGTGATGCTTCATAATCTTTGCATTGGGCAAGAACATGGCAAAAATACTGACACATTTTAGGTAAGACTGGGGAGTACATAGTGTGTTGATGGGTAATAAGTAACACACACCCCAGATCTTTTAAAGAGAGCGCAAGACTTCATACAACTAAGACAACCCAAATGCCTCATCTATTATTCACAGATAGTTCCAAAGATTCAGTAGGTGATCAAACCAATCTTCCAAAGATGTATCCTGGGTCAGTGCAAATAGCATGCGAGAGTCACTGGTTCACCTTGACTGCTGTTCATTCTTTGTGTGCCTTCTTTATCCCCACCCCCACTCTAAAGTCACCCCTAGCAGCCTTCCCACCAGTCTCACTGTTAGGTGACAATATCAGGAACTGAATGATGAGCAGAGAAGACAGCAGGAGGGTACTATCCGCAAGGATATGCCAGATCAGCAAACACCTCCATGCAAGCCTGTCCCAGTTAGTGCGTAAATGAGCTCCTGCTTTAATTACTAAACAAGAATGGGCAAGAGTCAACGGACAGGCACTCTACAAGACATGAAATATTTCTAATACTGAATTGAATTGCCTGTCACTTTTTCTAGACTCCATCGTTTTCATCCTCCCACTTAACAGATCGAAACTGAGAACAGTCTGCTGACCAATGGACATACCATGCAAGGAACATCTGTGAATTTTCCATTGATATAACATTTTGCTCTTTTGTACCCCCTGCCAGTAATGTTCATCTTTTGATGAACTCCATGGTTCCTCTTGGTAGGAGCACCTAGGAGCCCAGGGAATTCTTTTTCTAGTCTACTCTAGTGGTGGAAACACATCAGTTTCAAAAAGGCTGTGCTACATCGAGCACTCACTTTCCCTGCACTAATTCTAATAAATCCAGGAGAGAGTGTGGCACGAAATGGATGGACCCAGTCCTGACTCTGTATAATGGAGCTTTTATGCTGACATGCTCCATTAGGGACCACCACACACATCTTCCTCAATAAACAAGCTTACTGCTCAAGTAATAAAGTCATTTATGGAGAGAAGTCAGCCAAAAGACCAGGACTTACGAGAGGTTCTCAGAGAGGAATCATACCGAGTTGGGTTGAAAGAGAATCCCATATATTCAAATCAAAAGATCATCTTTCAAGTGGGAGCCCTAATTTTTATGGTCCTCACCTTACCTTTGCTTCATGGGTTCAGAAAAGAAGGCTCCTGCGTACTGTCCCAAATAGGGAAAGGGAATTTGGTGACTTTAAAGCCAATTAAGCCCGTCCCGAATATTAGAGTAGTTTTCTCTGCTTTTTTTCCAAAACATAAGAATTTCTGATCAAACAAGAACTTTTCCACTTTTAATTAGCCCCTTGTGTTCTGAGAAGAAAAGCAAGGGGGAATGTTAGAAAAAGCCTCTTATTTAAAATCAGTGTTACAAGGATTTTAAATTTTTTAGTTCTACTGGTTATTTAAAGATGTCACAAAGAAGTGGGCATTTCCTTTTCTCAGGGTCCCCATATACTCTCTGGTAGAAAGTGATTCTGTGTCTTTATCTAAGACCTTGCGAATCCAGGAGCTACAGGAAATGTGTTGATAAGGGGTAAATGTGAGATCAAAGAGAAAACTTCATTTAGAACATGATTGCCTGGGAAAGAGATGGGAAGCCCCTAACATGATTTACTGGCCCTCACAACCTACTACCTGTTCTTAATAGAACTGAATGCAGGTTGATTAATTTAGCTGTGTACTTGCATACATATCTCTGTACCTATAGGATATATGACATATACATATATATGCATAGATATGTACATAAATATATGTATAAATATGTCTCTATGTATTTAGCAATCTAAATGAGGGTGTAAAGACCTCTGTACTTTTTTTTCTTTTTTTGGCAATTTTAAATCTTTTTCTCCTGTATGAAGGCATCGCATACACACAGTAAAGTGAACAGAACTTTAGGTGTATAATGTAATGAGTTTTAGATGCTATGCCTGGCTAACTGTCATGCAGATTGAGATAGAAAACACTCTCAAGAGCTGAGAATTAACCCCAGTTGAGCACTGCATCCCACAGAGAGAAGAGTAGTACCATTAGTACTGACCAATGTCCTCATCTTCACACCCTAGATGGTTGGTGTTACAAATAGCTCTGGGAAGTGGAAAATTCCCAGTGAGCAAACGCTGGCTCAACCCAACTGGTAAAACCACTCCGTGCTTACTGATGGAAAGAGGGTCCTGCCACAGGAAAGTCTGAAAACACCAGCCAGCCCTTTCCTGGCCTCCTTTGCAGCTAGCCCATGTGATTGCTCCAGCCAATGGGGGCCTCCCTTGCAACCAGCACACGGGACTATGTTCCAGCCAATGGGGGCCTCCCTTGCAACCAGCACATGGGACTATGTTCCAGCCAATGGGGGCTGAGGGAGGTCTCCCAGAGTCTTCTGATAAGAGAGAGATACCTGGGGGAAAGTTCTGTCCCTCTTCAGCCAGGCGACTGTCCACATGGTGCTTAGAGCCGGGGTAGCTGTCCACGAGGGAAGGCGAGGCCAGTGTGCTGAGGACAAGAGGAAGATGGAGGCCCAGCCCTTGAGGATATGGTCGAATCCTGATCCCTATCAGGAGACGTGTGTTGTGAAGGGCCAGATACAAAATATTTGGGTCCACACACAATCTTTACTGCGTATTCTCCTCCCCACTTTTTCTTCTTCTTCCTCTTCCTTTTCTCCACCTCCCCTCCCCTTTCCTCTTCCTCCTCCTCCTCCTTCCGCCGTTGTTCCTAGTTTGGGGGCTGTGCAAAAACAGACCGTGGGGTATAGTTGAAAAACCAGCCACAGTTTGCTCTTTCTCTAAGCCCATCCAGCAGCCACCTGTCTCTGCGGTTCTTATTAAGGAAAAGGATTCAAATGATAAACATCCTGTTTTTAAGCTACTTTAAGCCAGATATTTTGTTACTAAAAACTACCTCTTCACAGAGGTAGATGCTCACCTCATCTACCTCACAGTAGATGCTGCAGTGCATCTACTTTCTCAGATGTACTCGGCATCTTAAAGAAAAGTGCACAGTCATGGCAGAAGTATCTGAGCGGCCACAGGGGAAATGCCAGAAGTGCATGAGGACTTCAGTCTCAAAATGTAGCGCTGCGCCTGCCTCAGGGGGACATAGCTGGATGGAGGGACACACAGCTGTGGAGAGCAAGGGCCCAGAGGTGGGGGTACAAAGCTCTTTGAAATGCTAAGAGGAGGGGTGCCTGGGGGGCTCAGTCAGTTAAGCGTCTGATTTCAGCTCAGGTCATGATCTCACGGTTCATGGGTTCAAGTCCCGCATCGGGCTCTGTGTCGACAGCTCAGAGCCTGGAGCCTGTTTCAGATTGTGTCTCCGTCTCTCTCTGACCCTCCCCTGCTCATGCTGTCTCTCTCTCTCAGTAAAAAATAAAACATTTTAAAAAATTGAAATCCTAAGAGGAAAGAAAAGGATTCTAGAAACTCTTTTAAAAAATACTTATTTATTTTGAGAGACAGAGTATGTGAGCAGGGGAAGTGCAGAGAGGGGGAGAGAGAATCCCAGGCAGGCTCCATTGCTCAGCACAGAGCCCAACACAGAGCTCAATCTCTCAAACCATGAGATCATGACCTGAGCTGAAATCAACAGTCCAATGCTTAACTAACTGAGCCACCCAGACCCCCCAAGGAGTCTAGAAACTCTTAAGAGCAGAGCCCAAGTAACAGCATCTTCCCACTTGAATGATTTATATGGTTTGCAACTAGCACCTCATTCCCTTCCACGCCATCGGTTATGGGTAATTTCACGTGTCAATTTGGTGAGGTTCTAGCACCCAGTTAGTCAAGCAAACACTCATTGAGGGGTTGCCATGGAGATATTCTGTAGGTTGGTTAATATTTGCAATCAGTTGACTCTAAATGAAAGAGATTATGCTCAATCACATGAGTGGCCCTCCCCAAATCAGTAGAAAGTCTTTAAGGGCAAAACTCGAGGTTTCCCTAAGGAAGGAAAGCTTCTGCCTCCACACTGCAACATCATTCCTGCCTAAGCGCCAGCCTGTTGGCCTGCCTTCTGAATTGTGAACGTGCTAGGCTCAACACTCATGGGAGCCAAGTCCCTGAAAGAGCCAAAATCCTATATATACAGTTGAAGCTCATTATTCGTGGGTTCAATATTTACAAGCCTGCCTACTTACTAAAATGTATTTGTGACCTCAAACTTAACACTCATGCTGCTTTTAGTCAATCGCGACCTGCACAGATGGCAAAAGATTGGAGTCCCCTGATGCACATGTCCCTAGCTGAGGTCCAACAAGGCGATGTCCTGTCTTCTTGTTTCATACTTCCCTTGTACTGGAAATAAGTATCCTTTGGCAATCTAGTCAGTGCCCCACTTTTTGCATTTATTGTGCATTCCGTAGGTGACTTTGCTGTTTAAAATGGCCCCCAAGCCAAGTGCTGAAATGCTGTCTAGTTATTCCCAGGAGCGAAAAGGCTGTGATGGGGCTTGTGGAGAAAATGTGCATGTTAAACAAGCTTTGTTTGAGCATGAATTATAGTGCTCTTGGCCATGAGTTCAGTGTTAATGAATCAACAATGTGTTGTAAATGAGGTGTCTTTAAACACAAATACACATAAAACAAGGTTATATATTGATAGGTTCATGCAACTATTATGACCAGAGGTGTACAGGAACCTAACTCTGTATTTCTCCTAGGGTCAATGTCACTGATGCAGTGTTCGTGGCAACTTTATGGACTATACCTACCATGAATAGTGAGAGTCTCAGAAACAAATCTATATACAGTAGTATATATATTACCCCTCCTCATTTGTCAGAAGATCAATAGTAACTGATGCAGTGTCACACGCCCATGTCATCCACCTCACTTCATGTTAGCTCCTGGGCATTGTATCATCTCATGTAATCAGGAGTAGGGTGAGGGCAGTACCATAAGATACTCTGAGAGACTGAGACTACACTCACATAACTGTCTTACAGTGTGTTGTTATAATTATCCTAGTTCATTCTTAGTTATTGTTCATCTGCTACTGTGCCTGACTTCTAAGTCAAACATTAACCTAGGTGTGTGTGTGTAGAGGAAGAAACATAGTATGTCCAGGGTTTGGTACTATTAGCAGATTCAAGAATCCACAGCGGGTCTTGGAATGTATCCCTGCATACGTCTTATGTACATACACACACGTACAGGTTCTGTTTCCCCGGAGATCCCTGACTGATACACCGGCCCATCAGGGGTGGGCTCCCTAAGGGGAGGGTCGTCAGAGAACAGTGGCTTCTCTTCCACTCAGGTAAGGCCTGAGAAAGCAGACGATGACAGACCATTGAAGCCAGTGGTGACGGGAGCCCTGCAGACCTGTTCAGCCTTTCCTCTGTCTGGCCTGGATCTGGCCTTCGGCTAGACACAACCACGTGCAGTCCCATCCACATCACCCCACTGTCCCCTTCCATCTCTCAGGCCCCTGCTTTCCGCCTCTCTACCGTCACACCTCTATCCACTGCTTCAGTCACATTCCACAACCATCCGAACCTCACTTGCCCTGCGCCAGCATCCCTGGGCCAATGTTTCTGCCCCCTCAGCCCTGCGCCAGCATCTTGTACCCTCAGCCCTGCGCCAGCACCCCTGCCCCCTCAGCCCTGCGCCAGCACCCCTGCACCCTCAGCCCTATCCCCTCACCCCTGCACCAGTGTCACCAGTGTCCTATAGCCCACCCCTTTGCAAGACATGTTTGTACATGCTGTTTCCTTTCCCTAGAATGTTCTCTTACCCCACCTTTGCTAGTTAAAACTTACTTTTCCTCCATAACCCAGCTCACATTTTCTTCCTCAAGGAAGCCTTCCTTGGCTTCCCTCCCTAGGTTCTCTTTGCATTGTTTACCTTCCCTCTACAGTACTTGGCACAACTCGAAGTTTTATCAGCTTCAGTTAGTACTCAGTCAGTTCTTAATAGTTTTCTCAACGCTTCTGTTCCATGGATCCTTCTGGCAGTTTGGGAAAACCAGAATATTGTTATCAAGTGCATGATATAAAATACAGAAGATCACAAAGAAACTTGCATTTCAATATAATGAGTTATCAAAATATTTTCTTAAATGCTGCATGCTAACAGATGTGCTTTCTTATTAAGACATTAAATAACAAGATCTAGCAGAAGGTCTAATAACCACTGTAATTTTAAGTGGAGATAAGTACAAGTGATATTTTATAGCATCTGCAACAATTATAATAAGACACGAAATATGGAGCTTAGTGAGCAAAGTGAACAAAGTCACAGAGATTGTTAATTCTTCCAGATCTGTTGCTTGAATTCATAAAGGAAGGGGATGGGAAACATTTCTGAAAGTAAAGAGAACAGGTTTTTTTTTCATCCAGCTTCACAGATTCCCTACCCTCCTCTGGTGAATTCCATCTGTATTCCCTGGATTAGAAAGTCCAGGTTTACGTCTGAATTTTCTACTTGACCGTTAAGCTCTGAAAGGCAGTCCTGTGTGATTTTGCTTCCCATTTTACCGCTAGTACTTAGGACATAGTAAACACTTAATAAAAAGCTGCTGGAGGGCAAAATGGAAGAAAGAAAGAGACTCCACTGTATGCTCAGCTGAGCAGCTGTTTAGCCAGTGTTTTACAACTCAGGGGCATGATTATCTCTTGCAGATAATCCTCCATCTTTACTCTCTGCAAACCCACTGGGTTGGCTGTCCGTCCTCTGAACACTCCTATCACAAAGTACTTCCTTTCCACCTCACTCTTCCAGAAATTGTTGACTTCACTGTGTCTTCTCACTCACGCATCTTGAATGGGAGATTTTTTAAGGGGAAGAGTTGTGTCTGATTTCACACTGTATCACCAGCGTTTACCAAGACAGGAACCAGGACACACTTTTATGCTCAACGAGTTTTCAAAATGAAACCATATTTGGTTCTCTCCTTTTTCCCCCACCAAAGTGACATCTCTGCGCCTCCTCTCATGTCACATGGGACCCCAGGCTGCTCTGTGACCTACTCCCCTTGCCTTCCACCCTCATGCAACTGCTCCTCAGTGGGCCTACGATTCAGGCAATCCCACGTTCGTGCACTGACACGGAAACACACTCCATGTGCAGGAACAATAGCATGCGTTTCATAAGTCATAGAACTTGCTTTCTTTTCATCAGGCACTGAGAAACCGGGGACACATGTGTTCTCTGAAATGAGAATAACCTTCCTAAGACTCCGAAAGCAGCACATCCACTTGTGTTTATCCCACGCAGCAGAAGAGAGCAGAGATTCAGTGGCCCCCAGAAGTCCCCAGCTTGAATGCCTGGGATCGGAAAGATGGGCACAGTCTCTAAGCCCCTGCCCTTGAGTTTGCCAGAGGGATGGACACTGGCCGACTGGGATTTATGTTTGCTCTATTTGCCCACGGGTTTGACAAGTCCCTTAGCTGGCGGGAGGAAGAACTAAAGGTACTTTGGAACACATGTGAAATTAAAGCAGCTGCTTTGGGCAAAGGGTTGCTTACAGACAGAATATTTCCCAATCTAAATAAATGCAAACCTTGCTCACTCACTTTAATTGCTGCACTAATATACCACTTTCTGTTTATCCATTTCCCTGTGCACAGGCATTCAGGTAGCCTCTCAGTATTACAGACAGAGCATATTCATTTTTGCAAGAGTCTCCTTGGGTATGATTTTTGAGAATTTCTCTAATGAATATACACTAGAATAGAATTTCTAGGTCATGGAGTGTGCATATCTTAAACTGCATCAGAGATAGCCAGATTCTCCTCAAAATGCTTAAATCGTTTATGCTGCCATTAGCAATACAGGAAAAAGTGGCTACCGTTCCAATATGTGCTATTATCAGACTTCTTCATCTTACCAATTTTAGGGGTGTGAGCTGGTCGACCATTGTAATTTTCATGTCTGCGTCTCTGACTGGTATCTTCTGGGACCTGTAGCTACCCACAAGTGCATTTGATGCATTAAGGACATGGTCATAATTAATCTGTCCAACAGCCCTGTAAGTAGGACTCTGCCATATTTTACAAATTTGTTTTCAACCCCACAGCTAGAATTCAAATCTAAGCTATTTTATTTATTTTTTAATGCTTATTTATTTACTTTTGAGAGAGAGAGAGAGAGGGAGAGAGAGAGCATGCACAAGCAGGGTAGGGGCAGAGAGAGAGAGAAAGACACAGAATCTGAAGCAGGCTCTAGGCTCTGAGCTGTCAGCACAGAGCCTGATGTGGGACTTGAACCCACAAGCTGTGAGATCATGACCTGAGCCGAAGCTGGACACTCAACTGTCTGAGCCCCCCAGGTGCCCCAAATCCTGGCTATTTTAAAGCATTTACTTAACTACCCTGTATTATAGCCACTCCCACTCTCTATACCAACACGTAGGCAGTCACTCACTGAAACTCAGTATATGCCGCTGTGGTCGTTACTTAGCACTTTCTCTTCATGCCCATCACTGTCGCTACCTGAAAAACCCAGGGAGCCTCTCCTTACCCCCAGGGCCAAGCACAGGTCTATACACATAGTAGGTTCACAGTATGTGGCTTTTATGATGAAGACAATAATGTTGGTAATAAAACCCCAGTGAATTTCACAGACATTCAAAGGCGGTGTGGCTTAAATGCCTTCTCTCTCTTTGTGGAATTAAGCTCCATACAAGTTAGAATCCTGTGAATGCAACGATCCTACATTCTCCTAGAGTCTTCCCTGTAAGCCAGGACTGTCTTCCTCTTCTCCTCTTTCTTTTCTTCCCCCTACCTCTTTCTTGATGTCTGATGGAACTAAACTTTTCCCCCCCTTTTTTGACCTTCAGGAATGAATTTTCTTTGTATATCACTAGTGTGAGGACTGGAGGGGTGATATGAGAGTGTTTCTGATAGAGTGAAGGCAATAACAGATAGAGTTCCTTGGGGGAGGGGCAGTTTTATCAACCATATTGACTCATTTTTATTTTAAACCAGACGCATCTGCTCAGGGACCCGGCAGGGGGATGTCTCTTTATCATTCAAGACGATCCACGAGACAGGTTTGCATAGACAGAGAGGGGCGTGATTGAAGGCCATGTCCCAGTTGCCTGAGTGAGGTCTGGGGAATCAGACTTCCCATAATACACCCCGGATTAGTCATTCGGCAAGCAGGTGAATATTTGCTTTTGCCATTGTGCCTCACTAAATAATCTAGATAGATATAAAAACAGTGAATTCAGCTGCTCGTGAATAGTGTGGATATTTGAGCTTTTGTGCAGTACCAATCCTTAGCAATATTTTTTTGTATTAAATACTATGAATCTACTTCACCTGTCAGCACTATTCAAAACACAGAATGCTGTATGAATAGAAAGGATGTTCTGGGATCTTTCAGATGATTACTGTTGCTAGGAAAACCACTTCCTGATATCTTTGTGCTTGCTGTATGTGTCTCTCTTTGTGTACAACTTACAGTGACAAGCAAATTCATAGCATGGTATTGGGGAGGGATTGGGAAAGTTTAGAAATGTTTAAAGAACACTGCTTAAAGTTAAAAAGGGGATGTCATCTAAAATAATAGTTAAGAGTTCTGCCTGCTTTCATGTGGAGAATTATAGCTATCAAAGGAGAGCAAAGGGGCTGTGTTTGTGCTACAGTGGTACAGACTTCAGGGCCATCCCAGCCATCATTTTCTGGAACCTCAGAACTGGGTTATGCTTTTTTGGTGCCTGAGGAAATGACCGTCTTTTGCTCCTTGTGAATATTATGCCAATTATTGTCTCTAAAGTGTCAGCTCTGCTTTAAGTTGCTCCTGTGCAAGACCGATGGGAAGGTACCACATACACTCTCTCTCTGGGACATAGTTGGGAACGAAATCAGAGCCAGGTAAGATATGCCCATTCATTCATTTGCTCAGGACAGGGCATTCTTCCCAACTCTGCACCAGAGGTGAGACAGGTATTTCTCGTTCTAAAAACAGAGAACTTCCTGAAAGACTCAAAAGCAAATATGGCATCCAAACCAGCGCCAGACACCAAGGCCTCCCCAAAACCCATGTGAGATGAATACGTAAGTCATGGTAGTGACGTCACATCAAGCATCTGCATTACTGCAAGAGACACACATCGTTTCTGTAGACCATCCACACACTGAGGGACCTGGGATCAGGCATTTCACCCCTCTGTCCTCATCTGTAAGATGGAGATAATGTGCTCATCCATTTAATAAGGCTGATGAGGGGACTCAATGGCAAATGCATGTAAATAACTCATGACAGTGCCTGAAGCATGTTACAGATTCCATTAAGGGTTGCTTTAAAGACCCACGAAAGAAATAGCATGCCCTAGCATCTAGTCTGTTCTTCATGTCATTCTCACTTATGGGTCTCACTCTTCTTCATGGACTGGTGTTCCAGATGTTGACTTACCACTGTTTTCTTGAAATAGGTCAAAGAAATAATCTTGCCAGCATGGGTTACTGGGTGTTTTAAACCAGTAATGTAATCATCATATCTTTTTTTAAAAATGTTTATTTTTGAGAGAGAGAAAGAGAGCGTATGTGCACATACATAGGAGATGGATAGAATGAGAGGAGGATGGAGGGTCCAAAGCAGGCTCCTCAATTGCAAGATCATGACCTAAGCCAAAGTTGGATACTTAACCGACTGAGCCTCCAAGGTGTCCCAATCATCATCATCACCATCATCTTAAAAATAACAATGATAAAGTGAACACTCCTCAATTATCCTATATTAGCCACCCAACTTCACTTTTGTTCTCTCATTTGAGCCACCCCCAACCCACCACCTTGACCACATAGGAGTGGGAAAGAAGACACTGAGGCCCAAATAAAGCTGGTGGATGGCCTAAGGTCCCAGCGAAAACAGGATGAGGCAGCACCTCCAACCCACTCACCAACTGGTCCCACCATGCAGAGCCACCCACGGAGCCACAAGGGAGAAAACCAAAGGCAAGGTGTGGGGGATGCTCAAAGGTTATTTCAATGATCAAGACCCTCATGCCTGACTCTGAGATTCCATCCTGGTTTGTCATGAAAATTATTTTCATATCTTGACTCCAGGAAAGGTTTGAGATAAACTGTGTCTGAAATTACAACAGGGAAGCAGAATGTGTGAATTGGAGACATTTCTGTTTCAATCCCACAGAGGCCATGGAACATTCCCCTTCCAAGGCCACCGGGAGTAGGGACAGACTGTGACATCTTGCAGACTGTAGGATTTTAGGGATTCCAAAAAACTGGACTTCTTTTCTAAGTAACACCCTCTGTGAGCCCCACCACAGTGTTTTTTCTGCCTTCATGGAATTGAGAATGAGTGCGTTTCGTCTGGGAAGGCCAGAGCCATCGAACTACCATCCTCTCACAGGACCCAATCTTGAGTTGATTGGTTAGAGTAGCCTGGTCCCTACAGAACCCCGTGCAAAGGGAACACAATCCGGTGTTGCAGAGGGCCTGGGGTGTGCGCTGTGGGTGTTGTGGCACCACTGAAAGAAAAGATAGAAAGCGAAACAGGAGATGAAGGGTTCATAGAAATAAACACTTTCCTATTTCACCGGGGGCAAAAGTTGACTCTATTATCCCTGGATCTGAAACAACAGGGTAGGAAGCTCTTGGAGAATAGCCTTGGATGACACGTGCCAGACACCCTTATGCCCTAAGTGCCCCATCTGGCGTATTTTCCTTATGACTGCTGGGAGAATCAAGACAAAGTCATCCCAAGCTTCCAGCTCACTCTCGGCACACAAAGATGTAAACTCAAGGCCTCTCACCCAGAGACTGCCGCTCGTGACTGCCACCCTGGCACTGAAGATAAACTCTGCATGGCTCTTGATGGATGCATCTGCTTGGGGGTGGGTGGGGATCCAGCGACACTAACAGTCCCTGGGCAGGGGTGGGGCTGTGATGGGTGGGATCCAGTTAATCTCCTGGGTTCCACTGACCCAGGCTGCCTGGTGAGCCCTCTCCCAGAGTTAATTTGCAGTAAAGAGAACAAGGAGTTCCATTACATTCTGTCAATGGCTCATTCGTATTTACAACTAACATTTTTTGAGGGCTTCCTATATGCCCGGCATTAACCTGTGCCTTTTCTGTATATTATCTCCAGTGTGGAAGCTGATTTTCTCATAACATGTGAATGTTATGATTTAAACATTTGAAGCAAGCGTTTGTGGTTTATTTCTACCACGCTTCATATAGGTAGATGGCACATATAGGTGGATTAGGAGGAAGCTAACAGAGGACCATGAGGGAGAAGAAGGGGAAAAATAGTGGGGGAGAGGGAGGGAGGCAAACCATGAGAGACTCTTGAATACTGAGAACAAACTGAGGGCTGATCGGGGGGGAGGGGAAGGGGGGTGATGGGCATGGGGGAGGGCACTTGTGGGGATGAGCACTGGGTGTTATATATAAACCAACTTGACAACAAACTATTTAAAAAATAAATATTAAAATTAATAAAATGCAACCTTGTAATTCTACACTCAGGGACCTTTCCTAAGAAAGTAATCAAACAACTGTATAAAGACAGACGTATAGGATGAGAACTACAGTAAAATTTGTAACTTAAAACATTGAAAAATAACCTAAATACCCATCAAGTGAGGATATGTGTGTATCTGTATGTATATGTGCGTGTAGGTGTGTTTATGTGTGTGTAACCATGTGTGTCTATTTGTATGTGTGCAGAGGTATATATAAATACATACAGAGCTGCATGAAAACATGTACACAAACAAGCACATGTGTACAAATGTGTGTTCATGTATCTATATTATGTCGGAAGTCTATTTAACATATTCAAGATATATATATTTTAATTTTTTTAATGTTTATTTCTGAGAGAGAGAGAGAAACATACAGAGAGAGAGAGAGAGAGCGTGAGCAGGGGAGGGGCAGAGAGAGAGGGAGACAAAGAATCTGAAGCAGGTTCCAGGCTCTGAGCTGTCAGCACAGAGCTCTATGTGGGGCTCAAACTCACGAACTACATGATCATGACCTGAGCCAAAGTCGGCAGCCCAACCAACTGAGCCACCCGGGTGCCCCATATTCAAGGTATATTTTAAAAGAAAAGACCAAGTTTCTGAAAATGCTAGTTCCATATCCTTACAGTACATACTAATGAAAAGCCGAGATGGAGAGATATATACATAAACTCCTCACAGTTTTGGGGTTTTTCCTTTTCCCAGATGGTCACAGGGAGGGGGATTTATGGGCAAAGATGCTACCTTTATACTCTATATGTTTCTGTATTTTTAAAAAATGAATAAGCATGTATTGATTGCATAAGCAACTTCCCCTGGATAAGGCTATTTACACCTGCGAGGGAAGGGGATGCGATGCAAGGCATACCTTGCACGTGATGTGCAGCGGTGATACATCAACCATTTAATTACCACCAATAGCAACGAAATAATTTTATTTTCTTCATTTGCCTGATTAACGATTTTTATTCAGGGCATTTGACACATCAAAATGGTGATTAAATATAGAAAAGGAATCTTGGAAATAAAAGAGCAAGTAACTCCAGTAAAATTAAGTACTCTGTGAGGTCAACACACTCATTTATATGGGCTAACAGTCTATAAAGGCGACAGCCTTTGGGTAAATACAGAACTCAGTTTGATGAAAAGAGGATCAACAAATCCCCTCTGCAGTGTAGCAGGACTCTTCCTGCTACCTCTTACTCCCCTAAACACTCAAATACCTATAATGGGAATTAGGGGACAGAAAGCCCCAGAAAGGCTTGCATGAAGACTCAGTGCAGAGCTCTCCCTGAGCTTCTGAGGCATAGTGGAAATATATAGACTTGGGTGTTAGTACTGGAATCAATCTCAATTCCACCAAATACAAGTTTTAAAACAAAGAGCGAGTGCCTTAATCTCTTTACACCTCAGTTTCCTTATCTCTAAAATGGGAACAGTGCTCATCTCTCTTGAAATGAAACAAAATGCATCTTGTTTCACACAATAGGCAAGAAATGGTGTTAGCAGCTCGGTGGAGTCCATACCAGCTCAATAAATATTACGCAGGTAGTTATGTAAATAAACATAAGTAGTTAGGTTTGGACCACATGCTCTACTAGGTTTGGGAGGATGAAAGAGTTGCAAAAATCCACCTCACACCTCAAGGTCCTACAATCTAGAAGGAGGGATTTATTTTCTTCATTTATAGTTCTTTATTTTCTGAGACACACCACCATACCACACGCATAAGGCTGTTGGTAAATAATGCATTACTGCTCCTGAAATACTGACTTTGTACATTTCAACTTTTACGAATTGTACATGTCAATTTTTATATTGTATAGTTTTCAATTTTTATAAAGTTGAGTTTAGAAGTTCATGCACATGACATTATCAACTCTTTCATTCTTTACCCCTTCCTTCCTCCTCCCTCCCTCTTTCTCTTTCTTCCCTCTCTCTCCCTCCCTTCTTCCCTCCCTCCCTCCCTCTCCCCCTCTCCTCTTCATTCTCTCTCTTTGTCTCTCTCTCTCTTACAGCTTTGTTGAGATAGACATCCACATATCATACAATTAGCCTGATACACTTTCTTCATTGGTAGAAAAAGGTAAGCAGTTAAAGAGTTAGCAAAGGGAAATGATTTATAACTCTAAGTCTTCCATTCCCAAAGACTGTATCCTTACTTGTTATAATGCACCTTTACGAACACCATGTTAAAAAATAGCGTTTTTTATTCAGCTGCAGATTATCTATTTTGTAGGTGGGGGGGGGGAAGAATGGGCATCAGAAATCAGAGTGTATCATTGTAAATGTACATAATCCATCAGGAGTGCTAGGGTAAGAAAAATGACAATGTGACCCACTTATCTAATGGGGTGCTGCACAGAGAGACTTTACAAATAGACTCCTTCTCTCTGGGAGCTTTCAAAGAGCATGGATGGAGACAAATACAAGGATCTAATTTATTTGGTAGATAAGAGAATTAATTGCTGTTATCTGCCATAAACACAAAGAGGGGGTGGGAAGGGGGAGGCTGCTCTTGCTTTTCTCCTGTGTTGGGGGAAGACTTCCTGCCAGGGGTGGGGGTCTTGGGAACCATGTGACTGACCACAGGGGGAGAGAGTGCCCAGTGTGGGGACACAGAATTTGGGGCCTCCAAGAGAGGAGGCCATTTCCCTGCCTACTCTAATGTGTCTGTGTCAAGACAGACACACTGAATGGTGACAGTGAGTAGAGGTGACACATTCTCTCCATTGCATGAACCATTTTCATCAAATGGTGGTGGCGGGGGAACTCAGAAGCATAAACACATGCACATCTCTCTTTGTCACTTTCTCATTCTCCTCTTCCTATAAGAGGGATGCCTAGTAGACAGATACTCTCAGCCTCTGGTCTGTCTAAGGGAGTGGGTTAATGGAAGGAAGATTCAAATGCAGAAAGAGGACCACAGTTAAATCCGAGAGCCAGAACCCCATTGGGCACCTGGCGGTGGATGTGAGCAAATGGCTCCATGCTGTGACCGATGAGGCCACATGTTATCACCAGAAGTGACCTCCTCCTTTCCCAGTCATGTGGCCTTATGCACAGATTTCCTGACTCATGTGGAAGTTATTGGTGTGAAGCCTGATACTGAGGAATAAAGCCAGCAGTTTAATTTATTCAGGCTCCAGATCGCTCTCAGAAGGAAGCAGGTCCTTATCTGAAGGCACTGCAGAAGATTCACAACCCAAGTGTGAAAGGAATGTTATTTTTCAATAACAAATTAATTTCTACATCAAGCCTTTTTGCTGCTGGCTGGAAGAAAGAACCTTTGTCAAGCAAGTTATAGTTGTGTGTCTGCATTCGGAGACATTGATAGAGCAAAGAGACCGGGATGAGGGAATTTGGTCTAGACCTGCTCAGTGTAAGAAGATGGCCACTAGCCATGTGTGGCCACTAAACTGTATTAGAATTAACTGAAATTTAAAACTAAGTTCCTCAGTTGCACGAGCCGCATCTCAGGTGGTCACTAAGCATGTTTGTCTAGTGGTTGCAACACTGGACCACACAGCTATAGAGCATTTCCACCATGACATTCATCATCTAGCATCTTAAGAATCTTCTGAACTGCCCTCCTTTCTCTGCCTTTCCGAGGGGGCTGAGACTCAGAGAGCTCATGGAACTTGCCAATGGTCACTCCAATTCTAGCCAGACAAACTGGGACTCAAGCTTCTTCCTGGGGGACCCATAATTCTTTTTTTTTTTCTTTAATGTTTTATTTACTTCTAGGAGAGAGAGAGAGAGAGCCAGCGTGAGCAGGGGAGGGTCAGAGAGAGAGGGAGTCACAGACCGAAACAGGCTCCAGGCACTGAGCTGGCAGTCAGCACAGAGCCCGACGCGGGGCCCGAACCCACGAACCGCGAGATCATGACCTAAGCGAAAGTCGGATGCCTAACCGACTAAGCCACCCAGGCGCCCCGGGACCCATGATTCTTTTGCCACTCCCTTCTCTTTCCTATCACAAGCCTGGTAGAGGGGGTCTAAAACCAACCAGAGAATGAGGTAACCTGCCTCTTGACCCATCCTTCTCAGTAATTAGTTATCACATAAATTTCATGCCCTCTTTCATTAAGATTTTCAGAGGTACCTGGGTGACCCGCTTCAGATTCTATGTTTCCCTCTCTCTCTGCACCCTCCTCCACTTGCACTCTCACTCTCAAAAATATATAAACATAAAGATTTTCAGATACCCAAATGTCCAGAATTGTGAAATTCAAAGATTATTCTATTTCTTCTATTATCACACTTCTCTGAGGAAGGCTGAGGTGGAAGAAGGTGAGGAAGGTGAGGCTGCCCACCTCGCAGCCTAGCTTGGAAGAAGATAAAAAGGAAAGTCCCCAAATAAAAAGTACATCAAGTAATATAACAAAATATTGCCCAGACTCATAGGTCTGAGAAGTACTGGGTGGTTGAAGGTAGGTCTGCATCAATCCTGTTGCCTCAAATGAGTTTAGCCCTTCAGTTGTAGACAATCACCTTTGAATCTCAGTGGCTTAACCCATACGGTTATTTCTTGCTCCTACAAAGGCCTCTGAAGGTAGAGCAGCTCCCTGCTGTGTGACTCAGTGGGTACAAGCCATCTTGTCCTTGTGACTGTGCACCGAACCCACGGCCTTTCTGCCCGCCACCTAAAGGAACGAGAGGGCATGGGGAATTCCACAGGGACTTTGCATCCTCCGTCCAGAGTGACTCCTTGACATGTTTCATCCACAACAGCAACTTCAGTCACAGCGCCTGCCTCACTGACAAGGCACTGAGAAAGGTGGGGGAGGGAAGGGACTAGTGAGTGAACGTGCTTATCTTTGCCACACTGGCCAGTTAAAATGACTGACGCTAACAAAAATAGCAATACTTGATTGAGTATGTGCCTGTGATTGAATGCTCTGTGTGTAATATCTCATTTAATCCTTACTCCAGACTTGTGAGGTAAGTGCTATTATTCTCGCTCTTAAAGATGAGCATGGGGGGGTGGGGGGCACCTGGGTGGCTCAATGGGTTAAGAATCCAACTCTTGATTTCAACTCAGGTCATGATCTCATGGTTCATGAGATCAAGCCCCACATTGGGTTCTGTGCTGACAGTGTAGAACCTGCTTAGGATTCTCTCTCTCCCTGTCTCTCTGCCCCTCCCCTGCTTGCGCTCTCTCTCTCTCTCTTGCAAAATAAATAATTTTATTTTAAAAAAAAGACGAGCACAGGGTAGGGGTACCTGGATGGCTCAGTCAGTTGAGCATTCGATGTTAGCTCAGGTCGTGATCTTGTGGTCCATGAGTTTGAGCCCCACGTCAGGCTCTGTGCTGACAGCTCTGAGCCTAGAGCCTACTTCAGATTCTGTGTCTCCCTCTCTCTCTGCCCCTCTCCCACTCACATTATGTCTCTCTCAAAAATAAATAAACATTTAAAAATTAAAAAAAAAAAAAGAGCACTGGAGAGCTTAGATGGGTTAAGAGACATGACTCAGGTCAAGTGTGTAGCAGATGGCAAAGCCAGAGCTTGAACTCAGGTCTCAGGTCTAACCAATATCAAAGCTTTGTTAGGATTGGTTAAACATTAGATTTTATTTTTTTAATAAAAAAATAAAATTGCACTCTAGAATGGAACTTTGATAGAACTCTGTGTAAAGATGGAAATGTCACTACATCTGTGTGATCCAATATGGTAGCCAGGAGTCACATGTGGACACTGAGCACTTGAAATGTGACCAGTGTAACCAAGGGACTAAAATTTCAATTTCAATTTAAGTTGCATGGAGATTTTAAAAAATGGAATAGCATTAATTTAATTAATTAATTTCACTTTCCATGTATTACTGCTCCTTTTTTAAAAATAGAGTGAAGTTCTTTGAGGTCAAAGATCATAATTTACTCATCTCTTTATCTCCTTCAGGTTAGGCAGAGTGCTTTGCAGGTAAAGGTTGCTCAGTAAATATGTTATAGTTTATTTCTTTTAAAAAAGTTTTTTTAAAACACTTTTTATTTGTTATTGAGAGACAGAGCATGAGAAGGGGAGGGGCAGAGAGAGAGGGAGACACAGAATCTGAAACAGGCTCCAGGCTCTGAGCTGGCTGTCAGCACAGAGCCCGAAGCCGGGCTTGAACTCACAAACCGTGAGATCATGACCTGAGCCAAAGTCAGATGCTTACCCGACTGAGCCACCCAGGTGCCCCTATAGTTTATTTCTTAATATCAGTCCACTGCAGGAGTTTCTGGCTTATTAAGAATGTGGATTTGCAGTGACCAACTCTACTTGCCTAGAAAGAGTCAATGGACTTTAAAGCTCTCTGACCAGCAACTTGCTTCTTGTTTTCATTTTACCTACAAGATTAGCTTCAGCAGTGAGATATATTTTGGTATTTTCAGAAGTTGCTTCCAAGGTTTTAAAAAAATTACTGTCTTCTGTGGGTGGGGGGAGTATGGAGTCCCTTATTTTCCATACTGATTTTTTTTTTAAAGAAAATGAAGAACTAGTTTTAAGTGCTTCTTTCAGACCAAACAGGAACAAAATGAAATGGAGAAACTTAATGGATCTCTTTCTGTGAATAAAATGACAGATAAAATATCTATTTTGCTCACATATTTTTCATTCACAGACAGTTCATTTCAGTAAATACCTTACCACCTGTACTTGTCTATTTTCCAAGGTTTTTGGGAAATTTCCAGTAAGTTCAGTGGGACTCTATGGTCGGTATTTATGAGGCTGTGCTTAAAGGGAAATTGCATCATGGATGTCATCAGCTCACTTTTTTCTGTGTTTTTCTTGAACATGTAGTTGGCAAACTCTCAAAACCCTTATCAGGTCATAACTCAAAGATACATGTGGCCTCTACAGCTGGGTTAATATTTACAAAGCACTCTCTGCTCCCAGCCTTTTTCTTATATATGTCCCTCTCCCGTGGTTCCTGCCTTTTCGTGGGTCTGTTATATGGAGATTGGAAGAGCCCACGTCTATACTGGCAGAGAGTGTGTGCTGTGGCCTCCCTGCAGAGGATCTCCTCATTGAGTCATTAGGACTCAGCTGCCAGGTTTCTAAATGCTCTACACCAGGGTTTCTCAGCCTCAGAAGATTTAGCATTTGGGGCCACGTAATTTCTGTGCAGGGAACTGTCCTGTGCTTTGGGGGATGTTTAGCAGCATCCCCAGCTTTGAGCGGATGAGATGCCAGGAGCATCCTCCCACCCAGTCATGTCAATCAAAATGTCTTCAGATGTTGCCAAATGTCTCCTGGGGGGGCAACACCCTCCCTCCGCTTTATCCAGGTGACACCTATTTCAGTTGTCAGCTCGAGTGTTATCCCCAGGGGAACAGGCTATGGGTCATTTTCTGTGGTTGTCACTATCTTCGGACCTTTGAAGCATATACTCTCAGTTGGTAGCTACCTGTTCATTGATGATCAGCCCTGGTCCTGAATTACACTGTGATGCACATGGCAAGGACCCAGGGAAGGTTTTCCACTAAGTAACTCGCTTTGAGAATTGCCTTATACTTTCAGGCAAACTGAAAAACATACGGTTTGGGTTAGTTTCCTCTCCTCATCACACCCAAAGGGTCCTTATCACCTGTACCTTCATAGAATTCATTTGACCCTGGCGTGAAGTTTTTAATAACAAATATTAGAGGTGAGATGATCACACACTTTCTTTAACAGGACGATGGATTTAGTGTCATGGCTCCAACCTCTCTTTATGACAGAAGAATCCAATTTCAGTTTAAAATTATTTTGCAAATTACTTTTGCCAGCAGAAGAGCAAGACCGTGGAACTCCACAGCAAGGGTGGTGCCCAAATGGTCTGGGCAACACCTCAGACCCTCTGCAGATTTATTCCTTTAACAGATAGTTCATATTTGTTGACTGGATGAATAAGCAACTGCTTACGCCAGGTTTTCTGCCAAAGCTGGAAATACAATGAGCAAAAATAAGTATGTTCCCTGCCATGTTGGAACATGGCGAACAGTAGGATGATGTTAACTGAATAACTACATCGGTGAACATGTAACTACAAACTGAGATTATACGCTTCAAAGGTTCTAAGAGGGTGACAACCATGGGACATAACTCATACCAGGCCCCAGTCTCCACCCCCAGGGATGACAGGTGAGCTGAGAACTGACACATAAATACGAGTCAACTAGATGAAGCAGTGGGGAGAGTGTCACAGACGAATGGACCTATTAGAGGGGGATTATGATAAGTTAAGGAATCTGAGAAAAAACCAAAAGGCAGTGGGTTTGGAACACAGAAAACATGGAGCAAGATGTGCATCAGGAGGCCCAGTTGATCAAAGTACATGCTGTGCATGGATCCCAGGAAGCCAGCTGCTCTTTACTCTATCAGCAGATGCTCACTGATGGACTTTTGAGCTGTCGACTGCAAGATTATATCTGCACCGTGCAGCGGTCTCAAGCTGCAGTTTGGAGAATGGTTGGGAGGTTGTATGCAATGGGGTGGGGGGAGAATAAACTCAGGTGGCTGTCCAGGTAAGAGAGGAAAGAGCTTGGGGCGCCTGGGTGGCTTAGTTGGTTAAGCGTCCGACTTTCGCTTAGGTCATGATCTCGCGGTTCGTGGGTTCGAGCCCCGCGTCGGGCTCTGTGCTGACTGCCAGCTCAGAGCCTGGAGCCTGTTTCAGTCTGTGACTCCCTCTGTCTCTGACCCTCCCCTGCTCATGTTGTCTCTCTCTCTCTCTCTCCTAGAAATAAAAAAATAAAAAAATAAAAAAATAAAAAAGAGAGGAAAGAGCTCAGACCAGGAGGCTCTACTGAAGACTGAGAGGTGGAAGAAGGAGTGTTACTTGGAAGCTGAACCAAAAAGGTGAGGTGAAGGATTTGACCACGAGGCCCCACTTGGGGCTGACCAGGTACAGCTGGTGTCTGTCCTGGTAGGTTGAAGTCCTTGTTGAACCAGTGTTCAACATGCCATCTCTATTCTCTAGAAGGATCAGAGAGGGAAGTCAGGGGGGACAAATGGTTCAGACTTAAGGTTTTGGCATGCAATATTGGAAGGCCGGGGTCATTTATCCAGAGTGAACACTAGGGAAGAAACAAGTTTGTGCTAGGATGTCATGAGCTTTGCGTAGAACACGTTCAACGTGAGGTGGCTCTCAGATCTTACAGGAAGAAGAAATCTGGTTTGGTGTCCTGCAGAGGAGGGAATTTCCCAAGGGTGAGAGGCACTAACTAGGGATGGTCATTTAGTAGGACGTTCATTAGCCATGTAGTATCTAATATGATATTTGAACAACCATTAAGCAGGGGCCGATTAGTTTTAGCAAATGACAACAGAATTGTAAAAATGAAAAAGGGACATTTGTCAACCATAGTTTCCTCCCTTGTCCCCATCTCAGCTAGTCCTTCAAAACCAAACAGCCAGCTCATGCACAGCTTTCCACATGGGCACCTGCTAGGAGGAAAGGCTGTTGACAACACTAGGAATGTCCCATCCACTTGTCACCTTACGTCTCATCCAGGACATCTGTAGGGGAGATTCTCCTTTTCTTCACCTTGTATCTGCTCAGTATCTTAATCCCAAATTGTGGGAGTGAAGCTCTGGCAACCTTTAAGGATATAATTTGCTTCCTATTACATTATTTCTTCCCGTACAGGAGAGACCAAGTGTTTGTCATTTACGAGTGTCATGTCATTACATCCCATATTGCAGTGTAATGATGTGAAATGATTAAATGACAAAATGCCAGCTCACTGCCAAAAATTTAAAGTGGCATACTTTTATTTGTAGATTGGAAAGCTATTATTAATTCTTATATTGACTTTGCCAGATGAAATGAAGCAAGCAGACTGGTGCATACAGAATTGGGGTGCTATTAGGTGAGGTCCTGAGCCCCAGTGCCGGTGTCAACAGAAAGTGCTCTCTGATTCTGGCACTTTCTTCAGGCTACACGTCCAGAGCTAAACGTATTAGTTTAGAACAGTCCTGTCACCTGATGAATGTGGAGTGACAGGCATCAAAATACAACCTGACTGGAGTTTTTATTGGAAGAAAAATGGGAACTGAGAACAGGTGGCTAAGAAAATAAAGTGGCCTCTCTGTCTTCTGCCCCCTCCTTCACCACTTTTTTTCCACTGGTGCTTATTGGGAAATTGAGTTTTATCCTTTTCTCTATCTTAAGGGGGAGGGGAGTGGGAAGAGCCTACAAACAGCATTTCATTTACATCATCAAATCACCAGAAGACTCTGCAGTTGGTAAAATAACAACTTCTCCTTCCCCCCACCCCCCAAAGCTATAAAATCACACATGGAGATCTTTGAAAGAGGACTAAGAGTCACATTTTCAGAACTATATGCTTTTTAAGCTTTTAGAGTTCAAATCTATATGACCTCGTGTTTGAGGATTTGTGAAGAAATGTGTTCACACCTGCCATTTCTATCACTTATGCTCTCATTCTAGGGACCCATTCATCATGCAACTTCAATAGAATGTTCTTGCGACCATATTCGAGTGACTTCCCTTTGTTTCCTTTTGTTTTCTCTCCTCTGGGCAATTACATTTTCTTCTTCTCTGTGGAGGTGAGAGAAATGCCATATGTCTCAACCTGGTCATGTGTCCCATTGGGTCTTCTACCTAAGGAATGCTCTTGCCTTAGAAACTCTCTGCCTTGATGTGGGGAATAAAATCAAGGTGCACAGTGTTATTTTGCTTCATTTTCTTACTACCTGTGGACACTTGCAAGGTGACTCGCTTGTGACACAATCCTTTTAAAATAGGAAGGATACCAAACGCTAAAAGCTCCTAAGCTTATAGACAATAACTTCTTGCCTGCCCAGATGGCTGACAATCTTTGCTTTTGCTTCAGTGCAGGGGACACGTTGCCTTGTTTCTGGCACATTGGCAGAGGCACAAAGAACACATTCTTCACGGAAAAGGACTGAACTGGACAGTGGTTCAGGTAACAAAACCGTCAGGAGCCCATTTGACTTGTGCCAAATACTCAAAGGTTTTGCAACTGGAAAGATATCACTCTGTCAGACCGTCCCCTCTGTGGATGACTTGCCATTTCATTTGGATTTTCAATGAAAATCCCCGTGTTGGCTTCATCAAAAAGTGCAAAGTGGGCACAAGCTTGTGTCTGCAGTACCGTGATCAGGAAACACTACCTCCCCTGATCTTTCTGTCCATTGCTTCTTTTGAGGTTTCTCTCTCCACATCTCTCTGGCACTGGCTGGTGTTTGGCAGAGAGTGAGACCTGAAGGTTCTCTTGGAAGACAATACACTGAGGAGCATTGGAGGATTTTTTTTCTCTTTATATATAGATGGCTTTGTCACTCTGCCCTAAATCATGAATGCATAAAATAGCTGCCAAGAACAGCTCAAATGGCTGCATCAAGGACCCTGAAATAATAGGCTGGTACCACCCACATCTGCAAAAGAGATCGTATTATGTGTGTTCTGACTGGCACACATAGAAGAATGGGTTAACCTAAGACCTCTGTCACATTGTCATGGCCTACGGATAGTGCATATTTTCATGAAAATATTCTGTTCTCCAATAAGTCATCCACCCTCCCTCAAATCACTGAAAACCCCGTTCTTCTCCCTGGTGACATCTGTCTGTTCATTTTCTCGTGTAGTCAACACCTGTTTAGCTGTTCATCAAAGTGCTCCAGGTCAGTAGTGAAAAGGACAGATACTGTCCCTGTGACCATTGAGCTGAGGTCCCAGGAATGACTGAGAGAAAAGGAGCAAAGGAACAAGAACCATTTTAGATGGTAAAACTGTTATTGGAAACCACACTGAGATACCACCTCACGCCAGTCAGAGTGGCTAAAATGAGCCAATCAGAGAACTCTAGATGCTGGCGAGGATGTGGAGAAACGGGCCCCCTCCTACACTGTTGGTGGGAATGTAAACGGATGCAGCCCCTCTGGAAAACAGTGTGGAGGTTCCTCAGGAAATTAACAATAGAACTCCCCTAGGACCCAGCAATAGCACTGCTAGGAATTTACCCGAGGGATACAGGAGTGCTGATGCATAGGGGCACATGGACCCCAATGTTCATAGCAGCACTCTCAACAACAGCCAAAACATGGAAAGAGCCTAAGTGTCCATCAACAGACGAATGGATCAAGAAGATGTGGTTTATCTATACGATGGAACACTACATGGCAATGAGAAAGAATGAAATCTGGCCATGTGTAGCAACGTGGATGGAACTCGAGGGTGTTATGCTGAGCAAAATAAGTCAGGCAGAGAAGGACAAATATCATATGTTTGCACGTGTAGGAGGATTAGGGGGAACTTAACAGAGGACCGTGGGGGAGAAGAAGGGGAAAAATAGTTGGGGAGACGGAGGGAGGCAAATCAGGAGAGACTCTTGAATGCCCAGAACAAACTGAGGACAGATGGGGGTGGGGGGGAGGGGAAGGGGATGATGGGCATGGAGGAGGGCACTTGTGGGGATGAGCACTGGGTGTTATATGGAAACCAACTTGACAACAAACTATTTAAGAAAAAAATAAAAATAAATAAATAAATAAATAAATAATAAGTAAATAAAGACTATACATTAGAATGAGCTCAGGCAGGAGGCAGTCAGTGGGGCAAGACAGACTGAACTGCAGGAAATTAAGAACTGGGACCAGAGTAGTCAACAGGAGCCACTTGTGCAAAGACTTTCAAACCTAGGAGGCAGCCCCAGGCTTGCCTGGCCTTCCCTGGTCTCTGGTTTGTTCATTTTGGCTTTGCAGAGTTATATATTTATCACCCCACTTTCTGGATAATAAGAAATACCACCGCCAATATAAGCAAGTGGTTATCCAGTGATCTTCTGGGCATAAACAGGCTGCTAAATGTTGACTGACATGTAAACTTTAGCTTTGCTACACTGAGGGATACATATACTTATGGCAAATCTGTCAGCTGCCACAAGGGAGTATAAAGGATGCCCACTATAGTGTGGAACAAAGCACATTCTACTCTGATAAGAGATAGGAAAGGCCCTTCCCCCTCTTGCTGCCTTGAATGAGGATGTCCTGCCTAAAGCTGTGGCCACCATCTTCCCATCAAGACTGGTAAGGGGACAATCATTTCAGAGACTCTGAGCACAAACCCAGATATCCTTTAATACTGAGCCAGGGTCAGCAACCACCTAGGTCCAGACTTCTTGTTATGTGAGAGGGGAGAATCTGACTTGTTTAAGCTAACATGGTAAGTAAGAACCCAGAATTGAGCTCAGCTTGCCAAAGGAAGAGCAAGTGCTCATTAAAAATGTGAGAACTTTGTCTCGTGAGTGTGTGATAAAGCTCAGTCGGGGCCACAAAGAGCCCTACTCAAGCAGCAGAGCCAAACCAAGATGGCCTGAGGGAATGAGTAACAATGACAGTGAGGTATAGGAACACTAGAGTGATCATTTAGTTGTAATTATTACTATTTCAGCATGGCTTAGAGGTTTTTGTTTTGTTTTGTTTTTTATCAAAATACAACCCACATTCTAGTAATGTAAATAATTAAAAAAAAAAAAAATAGGTGTTAGCCACTGATAAGCCAGATTAACAGAGAGGAAAGACACCTCCCAAGAAGCAAAACAACCTCTGTCTGGCAGGTAAGTGACAGGTATCATTATCCAGATCCTTCTGGAATTGCCATCCTGACACTGAGGACAACTCATTCAGCCTGCTTTTGCCTCTCCACTCCTGCCTGGCATCAGAGATGTGTCCTGGCTCAAGTTCCCTGGCTACATCATGGGACATGCCTTCTATTTCTCAAGTCCTACTGTCTTCCTCTCATTACCTCTACGTCCTCAGATTTTTACTGCGCAGTTTGGAAGGGTTGGCTAAAGATAATGATTTGCAAATATGCTGTGTGTGGGTGAGGGGTGTATAAGAAGCAGATGGCTTTCTTTGAGTAAAATTTTGTAAAGAAACCCACTAGATCATAAAGTGGAAACATCACAGTGAAAACAAAGGGGTGGTCTTACAGCCCCATGAGCCCCATCTCCTTTGTCGACAAGAAGTCCTTGAGAACACTGCCCACGAGGTGGAGATTCCCCTGATCAAGAGGACTTTAAGGAAGGAAAGAAGATGCTCAAGCAACACCAAGTATGAGAAGGACAGGATGAGTGGCATGGGTACACGCCACGGTGGAGAAGGTATCTGGTTCCAATGTGGATTAGGTACTAAATGTGGAGGGTCCAGGTCTTTAGGATGCATCACCCCTACCTACTTCTCATTATAGAATGCCCACTAAAGGATGCAATCTGGTACCAGAAGGGCTGTGTTCAAAGTCTAGTTTGTCCACTTCCCAGTGGGCCACATTCAGCAATCTCCTCAACCTCTTTGAGTATTAGCTCCACATCCATGAGATGGGCATAATCCCCAAGGGTACTTAGCAAGTTTAAATGACCCATTCAAGGCCACTCATCATCAAAGGGCTTTGAGTTTCAAATCCTAAATCCTCTGCTTATTTAACCACAAGAAGATCCTGCTACAGATTCAGAAATGACACGAGTCTTGAGAAAGAGGGAGTGAAGAAGGAAGGGGGGAGGAAAGAGGGAGAAGGACCCGAGCGAGACACAGAAGAGCAAAGGAAAGGGGAGAAGGCAGGGAAAGAGGGGGGGAAGAAACAATGATTCTGCAACCATAGACAACTAGGCATTTGCCAAAAAAAAAAAAAAAAAAAAAAAATCTGGAATTGGTTTGAAATTTCCACCAGTCATTCATTGGATTAAAACAGCTTTTCCTTTCCTTTTTCTAATGGGATAAGTCTCCTCATGTTGCCAAACTTTAATGATATCATGAGGTAGATGCTGTGAAATGAAGCAACTTGCAATATAATGAACATGGCGGCATCAAGCAGCTCCCCAGTCCACAAATAAGTGTTTGAGGTGATGTGCTACCCCTTGAGTTGACACTTAGGCAACATGGACTGGACAAGGAAGGTTCTCATCACTGGATGGATGAGAGCACGAAAAATGAATTCCAGTCATATGGCAGAGACCTGTCGTGTGCCTGGGTGGGATGTGCAGGATAGCTGATTTAGCGAATGTTCAAAAACCTTGTTGCCAACTCATGGATCAGAGCCAACTGCATCAGAGAGCAAGGTCTTGAGAATATAGGACAAAAGACAAATAAGGAATTGAAAGGGGGTAGTAAAGATACAAGGCAAAAATGTCAGGAAATATTTAAACCACAGAAGACCAGAAGCCAGGTCTGCCTCACACACAAATAAAGAAACCTTACATTTTCCCCTCTTCTGGCTATAAAGTGAACTGGGAGCGGGGGTGCCTGGGTGGCTCAGTCGGTTGGGTAAGTGTCTGACTCTTGGTTTCGACCTGGGTCATGATCTCGGGGTTCATGGGTTGAGCCCTACCTCAGGTTCTGCGCTGACAGTGCAGAGCATGCTTCGGATTCTCTCTCTCTCTCTCTCTCAATAAGTAAATAAATAAACTCCAAAAAAAAAAAAAAAAAAAAGGAAAGAAAAAGGGACTGGGGAACCCTAACCCAATCTCAACCATGCACATGTGAACTCCTATCTGGGATGAAGCCTTGCTTAGCATCAACACAAAACTGTCCATTCCCAACCATTCTCCTGCATCAAGGAGTCTCTGCAAAGCAGGGGGCCATGGACTTACAATCCCTCCTTCATAATGAAAACAGCCAGGAAGTGGCTGCTTCACAAAACCTTCACAAGGGATGAAACCAACATAAATTATCTTACCTCTTCAATTTTCCTTCTAAAGAAGCATGGCTCCCTTCACTTATGAAAGTCATTTTAATGAATACCCTCCAAAAATACTAGAGCCCGACTTTCCAAGATTTATTTTGGAAGACAGAGGCCTCAAACAAGTAATTCTCAATATTATTAATATTACCGTGTTCAGATAAAGCTGGTAACAACAGAAGTACTTTTCTATTGGGAGAAATCTTACATTAAAACTGGAGCTCATATTTGGCCGACTTTGGTAGGTTGACCAAAAATAGAAATTGGCTTACATATCTTGCCATTTTTAGGGAAGGTGAAGATATGAATTTAGACACTTGATTTTCTTAGCTTAGGGAACACCGTAGGCTAAACTGCTTTGGCCCTGAGGGACTCTTTGCTATTGGCAGCTGTGGGCAGGGTGAGGTTTTTAAAATTCATTTCTGATATCCAGTTGACATGGATTTTTTTAAGTGTTTAAAATTGCACTGGTCACTACTTCAGCCCTCAAAGAATTTTGCTCTCCCTGTCTCCTGGTTCTTGCTCTTACTTCTCATGTCTCCCTAACATCACACTGAGTTCTCTTTCCCAAGTTGGATATTTGGCACTAAGCCTAAGCAGGAAAGAAATACATGAAAAATCTGGAAAGAGGGAAAGCGAGGAGCTAGCTACCTACAGACATCCCCTCACACCCAGTCATCTCCCAGGGAAAGTGAAGGAATGCACTTGCAATAATCCCAACAGGGTCCTGTACAGGACAGAGAGGCACCTATACCTGGTGATGGGTAACATACAGGGGGTGGGGGAAAGGAGAAGGGAACATGGCAGAGTAATGCAGTCAGTTGGGTCACACCAAGGTCTTCATATATGGAATCACAATGAGATGGAAGCCAGTTTTGTTTTTCATTTGCAGCTTCTTTGGGGGGCTGGCATCCCTGCAAAAGGGAGGATGATGGACAGACTGTATCTCCTCTCCCACCCTGGCCTTTTAAGACCTACACAAAACAGGAAAGGCTACCTACCTCCTAGAAGCTAAAATTCCACACCCCTGGATGAAAAGCCATTTTATCAGGTTTCAGAATGCATTAATAGGCTAAGAAATTTGCTGTTAGGGCAATTTATGGAAAAATGGATACATCTTTTGCTTAAATAAAAACCATAGTGAAGGGTACGATGAAAAACTTGTTGGATGAGGAGCTTCAAAAAGGTTGAGTCTCTCTTCCAGGCTCTGCAATTTGCTAGCTGTGTGACCTTAGGTGAGTTGATTGGCTTCTCTGAATCTCCTTCATACATCTGTGATAGAACCATTATGATTGCTCTGCCTACATCACAGGGTTTTGGTGAGGATCCAATGAATTCATACAGAGGAAAATGCCTCATGAGTCAAAAAGCATTATACTAATACAAATTATTATCAATATCTTATATTTTATTTATTTTTTAATGTTTTTTTTTTGAGAGAGAGAGGGACGGAGGGAGAGAGAGAGAGAGAAAGAGAGAGAGACAGAGTGTGAGCAGAGGAGGGGCAGAGTGAGAGGGAGACACAGAATCCATAGCAGGCTCCATGCTCCGAGCTGTCAGCACAGACCCCTATGCGGGGCTTGAACTCACAAACTGAGATTATGACCTGAGCTGAAGTCAGCTGCCCAACCCACTGAGCCACCCAGGCGCCCCATAGTTACTTATTTTTCATTCCCAGCTTTATAATTCCCCAGAGAGGAAGACAACAGTGGAAGAAGCGTATCCATTGCCCTCACAAAGGAAAGCTGGAGGGGTGTTATCCCATCAGTGTTCTGCTCCCTCATCCCCATGCCAGAATTACCTACCTCAGTAGCAAGGCAATGACTTAGGAAAGAGGGAGGTTTTCACGGACAATGAGTGAATCTGCTTGGCAAGAGGGTGGGGGGCGCCATAACTCCTGAAGTGGTTGGCAGTTGGAGGGACCCTTAACATCAAGCATAAATCATTCATACACTTGAGACATTTAAGATGTGGGACTATAAATACTGACCAAGGACTGCCAACAAAACATAGGCGAGGCTCAGAGCGCCTGGGTGGCTCCGTCGGTTAAGCGTCCGACTTTCGCTTAGGTCATGATCTCGCGGTTCGTGGGATCGAGCCCCGCGTCGGGCTCTGTGCTGACTGCCAGCTCAGAGCCTGGAGCCTGTTTCAGTCTGTGACTCCCTCTCTCTCTGACCCTCCCCTGCTCACGATCTCTCTCTCTCTCCTAGAAATAAATAAAACATTTGAAAAAAAAAACATAGGCGAGGCTGTCAACAATTTCCACTCACAGAAGAGAAATCCTTTGTGAGGCTGGGAATGCAGGATATGGAATTGTGAATAATTGGTGTGTATATGTATATACACACATATATATAGCACAGCATATGTGCAGATGGTATATAGGAAATACATATATGTGTACACATATGCATATTTGTGCATGTATATATTCATTTAGATCCAAACATATATTATATATGTATATATATTATCTATGTTATATACATACATATATTTGGATTGACATTTGCCAGATACAAACTCAAGAGCAGGCAGAAGTCAGCAATGTGTCCAGCTTCTATAAAGAATGATTCAGTGGAATAATTTTCATATTTCAATGAAAAAAAATACAGATTTTTACTAAAATTCTGGTATTTCAGTTTATCTGGTCTAAATCCACCCAACCAAGCAAATTTACCTAATCTAATCCAATCTAACTATGGATTTTGCTAAACTCATTAATAAGCCATTTTTTAAACTTTTACCAAAAAAGTGATGACTATTAAAATATCAGCATTTCTACCCAAATAACTGATTTTTTAATACAGAAGAATAGGAGAAAGAAGTAGTCAACTTTCAAGGAAGCTTCTGCTTAAATAAGTGAAATCGGAGGAACTAATTGTGGAAATCTCACACCTTTCAACACTGTGTGCAAACTGCGTATCAATCCTGTTGAGCGGGTGATGCCTGCAGTTTGGCTGGAAGGGCAAGGTAAAAATGAACCTTCCGGATCTAATTTTCTCGAAGTGTGTTTATTCATCTTTCTGGAAGTTATCAGCTCTTTTAGAAATACTGACACAGTTAATTTTGTCTAGAGTCATGGACATCTGTCCTCCATAAATATGGTTTCTCCCCCACCCAAGAGCCAATGGTCTCTTTCTCTGTGACTTGGCTCTTCATGGACGCTCATGAACAGGGATAGAGAATGGCTCATGAGTGCGAAATGACTGAGTGCTGAGTCAGAGTGGAGAACAAGGTCTTCAGGATCCTCCCTCCTTTCCCTAAATAATATGGTCTGGGCAGAGGTGCCTTTGGAAAGCCTCAGCTGAAGTCCTTCAATAAAGAGGCTCCTAGGCTAGCAGTAGAGCCCTGCATGAAAGCATGGTTGGCGTGGGCTGACCCTTTATTGCAACTCCCTTCAGAGATTCTAATGCCTTGGCTGTGCCCCAAGCCTCGTGTCAAGAGGGCAGCTTCCTCCTCCGAGGTCTGCTAGAAAAAGCCTTTGTAACTGTCTGTGGGCAGGTCTGAAAGATCACAGGTAGGTTTTTAATGAAGAGCCAGACTCTAAACAAACCACCCTGTATTCTTACTATAAACCTGCCTCTTTATTTCACCCAATAGCTTGAGTAATTTCTGTTGCTTGCATCCTAATTAATAAACCAAATATAGATCCTAAAGTGGGACATGGTCAAACAGTGAGAGATGGTGAGGGTTGGTGACAAGGTAAGTCTAGATACTGGAAAGATGAGTGTCACGGCCCACAAGAGGATGTCTGAAGATATCCTTCAGACTCAGTGTTGGGACAAGAGTTGGAGCCTGGAAAGTACTGGTAACAAGCCAAAGAGCCCAACACAGGAGGAGGAGCTAGACAACAAGAAAAGTGAGCAGTGTGGTCTCTTGGATTACTTGCTGCCATACTCCCTGCCAGAAACTCCTATTGTGTAACAAGAATGACAACACGTGGGAAGAGGGAGAAGGGAGAGAAGCCCTTAACTCTCTCTCCAAGCTCATCCCCTCCCTCCCCCACACCCCGAGTCTCTTTTTCTGTTGCCAGGTAAATCCACACCTTGTGTCCTGTGCCTGAACTGTTCTTCCCTCTAGCCGTGTGTGACTTACATCCTCATTTATTCCAATCTCTGATCGAATATCACCTCTTCCAAGGGGCTTTTCTCATCCAGAATGGCAGCTCTACTACCTTTTATCTCCTAACACTGTTTATTTCTTTTTTCTCTATAGCACTTATCACCATCTGACATAGATCGATTGACTGATGTTTCTTTGTCTCCCTGTTCATGAGGTAAGGACTTAGTTCAGTTCATGAAGCCCTGCGTTCTCAGAGCCTACACTGGCTGCTAGTAAAGAGGGGGTACTCCATAAATATTAATCTCATTAGCATGTCAATGAATGAACGAGCAAATGAAGAAAAGAGTAATGGAGAAAGAAAAGGAAGAGGATAGGGGAATAAAATAATTGAGGGGGAGCAAACATGGATTATAAAAACCAAACATATATTAGAAAAATCTCTGTGAGTGTGTTACATTTAAAGTGAACCTCTTTGGTCTGTTTCTTTCACTCGCTTATTCCTCTGATAAATATTTGTCATCTGAACAACAGGTCACATTCAGAGGTGACCAGAGAAAGCTAGATCTTAAAGGTGAAGACCCCAAAGAGGGGACAGCTAGATCAAAGGAAAAGATCCACAATAGGAAAGTGTAGAGAACTCTCACACACCAGGTATGCCTGAGTAGAGCTGGGGTGAGAAATATTTTGTTTCTATGAATCAAAACTAACAGTATATTTTTTTCAGATGCAAGAAATAGAGTAAGGGAAACTGTCCCACAGAGGGCTATGTCAAACAATATTAAGTCTTGGGATGGTGTAGACACTGTAGGTGACAGAAGGGTAGCTCCTCAAAAAATCAAAATAGAATTAACCTATCATCCAGCAATTCAACTTCTGGGTATATCTATACCCCCAAAAATTGAAAGTAGAGTCTCAGAGAGATGTCTGTACACCCATGTTCATGGCAGATACTAACATGCACAAGCAACCCAGGTGTCCATTGATGGATGAATAGATAAGCAAAGTGTGGTATATGCACAGCATGGAATATTACTCACACTTGAAAAGGAAGGAGAGTCTGCAACATGCTACACCACCAATGACACCTGAGGACATTATGCCAAATGAAATAAGCTAGTCACATAGACACATACCATAGAATTCACATGTAGGAGCTACTTAGAGTAACCAAATTCACAGATACAGAAAGTAGAATGGTGGCTGCCAGGAGCCAGAAAGTGGGAAATTGGTGTTTAATGAGCACTGAGTTTGTTTTACAAGATGAAAAGAGCTCTGGAGATGGATGGGGTCAATGGTTGCACAACATTATGAACATATTTAATACCACTGAACTGTACACGTAAAGATGGTTAAGATGGTAAATTTTATGTTATGTATATTTTACCATAATAAAACATTTGAAAAAACAATGTCCTGGCCTTGTGCTGCAGCTTCACCAATTGAGGTGAGCCAATTTCTTGGAATATTCTATTCCCTTCCAAGTGTGTAGCTTGAGATCTCATGGTTATAGGGTGGTCATCGCACTTCCAGTAGAGGTGACATCCAAATTATTTAACAAATGGCACAGGCCTGGAGACCCCTGCTGGCCCAGGCTCTCTCCTTTTGGAATCATTGGGAGGTCCTGTGGGCTTGGGCAATGCATTAGATCGAGAGGGAGACTTGGGAAAGTTGCCATTTACCAACATGGAGTATTTCATGGGAGCACTTCACGGGAGTATTTCAGCATCTGCACAGCTGTACCACCATATCTGTGATAGCAGACAAATGTCAGCCCTGTCGCTAAAAATCAGGCAGAAGGAGGAAGAAAGCAAAAGGGCACAGGGTCCTCTCAGCAGGGCTCTTTCGTTTTCTCGTTTGGGAAAGAATGTTCTCCCTAGAGACAGATACCCAAATCTCACTGGACAAACACGAGTCACATGACTACCACCACCAATCGCAAGGGGCAAATATTTGATTTTTCCCAACCTCTGCAATCGAGGCAGGCAAGAAAGGGAACTATAAATGGCTCCTGGAAAACCAAGTCCCAATTTCTGCCGCAGCTTGCCATTATAGCTCGAGATGGACACCAGAAGGGGCCAATTCATCTATCCTAGAGATGGACAAATTGACAAGGAGGATTTCAGAAAGCCAAAAGCCCAACTTGAAGTAATGCATTATATTTTGAACACTGAATGTTTGACAATACATTTCACAGCTCATTTCCTGCTACTTGTGAACGCTAGTAAACACTCAGAGAGCAAATTCACATTTTTCATGTCAAATATCCTTACAGAGCTCCCCTCCTCCAGCTTGTCACCAGTTAAGCAGACCCTATGAGGACAGTCTGTTCACACTATAATCTTCTGCGACACTAAACCTTAATCTGTCTTACAATTTCTATTGTTTTTCACTAAAAGGTTATTCCAGAAATATTTTATAGTGCACATTCATTCTCTGGGCCGGGAATAAATTGTATAATCAGAGACACTTGAACCAATGCTGAGTCTCCCTTCCCGGCCCAAATTTAAGAATTTCATGCGGATTACTCATTGCCATCTATCTAGCTAATTCAATGTCATTATTTTTCTCGGGTCTAGGCAGAATTTACCCTTCCCTGAAATGAGCTTATCTCGTAATAAGATATTGGAGAAAAAAAGGACTGAGCCAGTGGTATTGGCCTCACTGGGGTCCACATATCCATTCCCAGGCCTGGGATTAAGAGGCTGTCAATACCTTCCATTAGAGACTGAAATCTAGTTTTTTAAAAAAGGATTGTAACATGTTCCTTAATTTTTTTTTTAATCATGCCACTGACTTTGCAAAACATGGCCTGCTCTAAATATTTGGTTTTGCTTTTTTAAAAAATTTTTTTTAATCTTTATTTTTGAGAGAGAGAGACAGAGTGCGAGCAGGGGAGGAACAGGGAGAGCAGGAGACACAGAATCCCAAGAAGGGTCCAGGCTCCGAGCTGTCAGCACAGAGCCCAGTGCAGGGCTAGAACTCATAGACTGCAAGATCATGACCTGAGCCGAAGTCGGACACTCAACCGTCTGATCCACCCAGGCACCCCATGATTTTGTGTTTAATTCTATCCCCCAACACCCTCAGCCTGCTCCCAGCCTAAAGCTAACTGACCATCCAGGTCACAGTTGATGTATCTCTTGCCCTTCTCTGTCCTCAAGATTGAGAAGAGAACTTGAACTTGAGCTCTCTACTTACATTTCTTTTTTTTTTTTAATGCCTTTTATTTATTTTTATTTTTTTAAAATAGTTTATTGTCAAGTTGGTTTCCATATAACACCCAGAAGTGCCCTCCTCCATGCCCATCACCCCCCTTCCCCTCCCCCCCACCCCCATCTGCCCTCAGTTTGTTCTTGGCATTCAAGAGTCTCTCATGGTTTGCCTCCATGCCTCTCCCTCACTGTTTTTCCCCTTCTCCTCCTCAATGGTCCTCCCTTAAGTTCCTCCTAATCCTCCTATACGTGCAAACATATGGTGTCTGTCCTTCTCTGCCTGACTTATTTCGCTCGGCATAACACCCTCAAGTTCCATCCACATTGCTACACATGGCCAGATTTCATTCTTTCTCATTGCCATGTAGTATTCCATCATATAGATAAACCACATCCTCTTGATCCATTCATCAGTTGATGGACACTTACATTTCTATCATCCTACCAAACAAGTATGCATCGTAATGCTTATGCAATGTTGTCCAAAAGTAATAGAGAAGCAAGCCACATATGTAATTTGGAATTTTTTAGTAGTAGCCATGTTTATAAAAAAAAAAAGGAAAAAGGAACAAACCTCAATAACATATTTTACTTAACGAAGTATGTTCCAAATACAGTAGTCCCTCCCTTGTCTGTAGGGAATACTTTCCAAGATTCCCAGTGGATGCTTGAAACTGTGAATAAAACTGGACCCTCTATATACTATGTTTTCATACCTGTGATACAGTTTATTTCATTAATTAGGCACACTAAGAGATTAACAATAATCGATCATAAAAGAACAATTATAATATACTATAATAAAAGGAATGTGAATATGGTCTCTCCCTCTCTCTCAGTATCTTACTGTGCTGTACTTAGCCTTCCTGTGATGATGTATGATGAGAAAATGCCTACATGAGGAGACGAAGTGAGGTGAGTGATATAGGCATGTGACAGAGCATCAGGCTGCTACTGACCAGCTGCTCATCAGAAGGAGGATTATCTGCTTCAAGACCCCAGTTGACTGAGGGTAACAGAAACCACAGAAAGCAAAACCACAACTAAGGGGAGACTATTGTACTATCATTTCGACATGTAATCAATATAAAAATATTAATGAGATATTATACAGCCTTTATGTAAATTCCATGTGCATTTCAGATTTACGGCACTGCTCAGTTCAGACCAGCCATGTTTTAAGTGCTGTACAGTCATGTGCAGCTAATGATTTCTATACTGAATGGCACTTTCTGTAGTATTTGAATTTGTATGTGCATGTGTGTTTCTTCTGCATTGCACTCAAGAGCGGGGATTACATTTATCTCTCACCATTGTAGTCCCGGTACCTAGTACATAGTGGAAACCTAATAAATGCTTGATGAAAAATAATTGAACAATCTCATCTCTGCCACTATTTAACTATGTGACTTTGGGCTAGTTGATTTCTCTGGAGCTCCCATCTTATTAAAGAGGAGGATGTCATATTCTATGATTACCAAGGTCCCCATAAATGGGAACATTCCAGGTCACTTAATTCAGTACCTGCCCCCTCACTTAAAGCATCTAAACATATTCCCTTGATTCTCATGAGTGGTGTTTTAATGCCAGGGTCCACCCAAATTTACTATGCTCCACTTTTCTATATTTTCCCAATTGGTCCTTGGATCTTGGAGCCATTTAGGATTATGATACTGTTCCTCTTTTTAAAATAGTGTTCAGTGTTTTTCTTGGATTACAAAATAAAATGTCTTCAAAATAGAAAAATTTGTACAATAAAGAAAAGTACTCAGCAAACAAATTGCTTGTGAAGCTACTGCACAGAGATAAACACAGTTAACATTTCTGTGTCTACACTTCTGGTATACTTCCTCTTTTATTATTAGCAGTATGCATATACATACTCATTTGATTCTCCCTTTAGCAAAATGGGGGTCATAATGTGTACTTTTTTTCAAGTCACACTTTGTTCTTTAACAATATTTGGGGAACATGCACTCAAGTCATCAAAGGTTATCCTGCTGGATGCAGCATATAGCATCATATGACTACACAGAAGTACCACCTTGAGGAGATGAAGGAGCAAACCAAGTGGTAATCTGGGGGAAGATTTTTCCAGATGGAAGAAATAGTAAGGGCAAAGTTTCAGAGGTAGGAACAGGTCCCCCCCATGCCACCATGACTGAAAATGAATACACACGACAGATAAAGGCAGAAAATGAAGTTGGGGCAATTATGTAGTGACTGTGGGACCTGAGGGGTGGGAAGCCACTGTCGGGTTTTCAGTGTCCCAAGTGGTGGGGGGATGGTACTGCTATCTCATAGGCAGAGGATGCTGCTATAACTTTACAATGTCCCAAACAGCCCCTAACAACAAAGGACTATCTGTGCCCAAATAATAATAGTGTCAAGATCAAGAAATCTCACTCTGTAGGAAGAAAAGAACAGCAACCAGAAAACCAGACTAAGAAATTGCTGAAAAGAAAAATCTAGGCTTGGAGAGGGGTGCTTTGGGTGCCGATGGGAGTGGTAGAGGTGCAGATCAGTAGGCAGATTCTGTACAGACTCTGAAGATGGGGGGTTGCCATAGTTTGATGATGGACTAGGCATGGAGAAAGAGGGGAATAGCATGGCTGATGCCAGTACTTGGAGCCTAAGCAGCTGGAAGGATGGAATTGCCATGAAGCGGGATTGGGGAGAGTTCAAAAGGGGGTCAGGGAAGAAGGTTAGGAGTCTGGATGGTAACGTTTTAGAGACAGACGCAAGAGGACTTGAAAGTGAGAAGAAAAGAAGAAAGAACAGTGGGGAATGAGGTATATGGGCTGTGCAACTGGGTAGATAGTAGAGTCATGAATGGAGACAAGGGCAGGGTCTTGTCTGTACCTGGAAGATGGTGGGTTTGGGCTTTGGTCATACTGAATGCGGGCACATCCAAAGGAAGGACAACATCTATTCCATATCATTCACTTGTTCTGAGCATCAAGAAAGTCATGGAGGAAAACCACATTGAAAGGTTAAAGTCTCTTACGTACAATGGTTATCCTCAAACTTGTATCAGCTGATACAGCTTCAAGTTCCTCTAGCCAATTTCCTGCGAAGCCATAATGTATGTCCTGTCACATTCTGCCCTGACTCTCTGCCATCAGAAAAAAAATGCGCATATTTATTTAAGGTATTTAAAAATTAAGTTTCCGGGGGTGCCTGTGTGGCTTAGTCGGTTAAGCGTCCGACTTTCGCTTAGGTCATGATCTCGCAGTTCGTGGGTTCGAGCCCCGCGTCGGGCTCTGTGCTGACAGCCAGCTCAGAGCCTGGAGCCTGTTTCGGAGTCTGTGTCTCCCTATCTCTCTGACCCTCCCCTGCTGACGCTGTCTCTCTCTCCTAGAAATAAATGAAATTATTTTTTTTAAAAAAATAAGTTTTTGGCAATCAAACTTCCCTTTGTTTGGCCTCAGAGCATATTAACATTCTTTGAACTACATGTTAAGAACACTTTAAGGGTTATTTTTACATCAGTAAAAGGCTTTTGGAGCCAGAGAGCTCACAGGATGCATCGTTCTAAAGCAAGACCAACACTAGGTGATGCGGTGACAATTTTCTTGTAAGCGGTTGATAGAGCTTATTATTAATTTTCATTGAGTCATACTGATAACATCACAATAGGAAGTCTTCACATTCCATCTAACCCTTACAGAATCCTAGGAGAAATGTCTGTAATTCCCCCCATTTTGCAGATTTTAAAAAATGAAGCTCAGAGAAAGAAATTAACATACTTGAGGACCACTGGGGAGAATAAAGTCACATCCTCGTAAAGGATGGAGGATGAAGAGATTTTAAAGATCATTTGCTCACCTGACCCTCCACTTTACAGATGAGCCCCACAATGATAGCCATACATAACTTCTATCATTACAAGGCAGAAGAGGCCTCTAGCACAAGAAGCATAAGATAGAATCCAGTGTCCTTAGAATCCATAAGCAGCTTTCTACCAAAGGACATTCATGGAAGAAAGGAAAAGTCAGTCAAATAATGAGGCCAGAAGGTCTGGAAGATTCCAGATAAGCAAACCATGTAAGGCCTACCTTCAGTGACCTACATTTCATCCTTCACTCCAGTATCTCAAAGCATGGTCTCCCCACACTAGCTCCTGGAGAATTTACCAAGTGTGTTTCCGGAATGTGTTCAGCAGTTACGGAGATTTGGAAACGCCGTGAGTCCCAGAGCTTGGACCACGCTGTGTACATTCAGACTCTCCAGGATCCAGTGAAACACACAACAGCTCCCCAAACACACCTGCCCAAAAAATCCATGTCCTCACGGAATATAGGTGGAATGAACAGTTCTGGAAATGCTGCTGTGAGGGGCAGTTTTAAATGATTTGAAATGGGGAGTGAGAAGTGATGACAGTCGCTTTTAGAAAATAGAATTTGGCATAAAAATCTGATTTTTTTTTGTCAGCATTCCCCCCCCCCCCCACCGTTTTTATTTTCTGGTTTGCTGTACTGTTTCACACCTGCTATTTGTGGAAGGTGTCTGATAAGAGGTTGTGTGAAGTGATGGGGGAAGGTTTTCCTCCTCTTTTCCTCTTGCAAAGTTTCAGACACTCCTGTCAAAGTCTGTTGGTCTGCTGGTTTGTTTTCTCAATAGAGAGAGATACCAAATTAGACGTGCACTCAATTCTGGAATCCACTCACCGAGGCCTCCATCACACAAGGACTCCACTCTGCTTCCCTTCCTCTGTAGGAGCTCAGCACCTAGGACAGGGGAAGTGGTCTCCTGTGTCCCACAATGGAAAGGAACCTCTATACTTTTATAGCACTTGGCATGTTCTATTTACTCCTGTCTCTCTTCTTTCTGTCCCCTGGCAATACAATGTCACTAAACTACTTAACCTCATGGTTGAGAAATGTGGCGACTCTTGTGAAGAACTATGACTTGACATCTTCTATATATCTGGCATCTAGCACAGAGTTGCCCTGAACGTTATTTATCCAAAGTCTACTTTTGTGGGTTTTTGTTTTTAATTTTAGCTTCAGTGAACTATAATCAACATATAAAAATGCTAAGATATTGAAAGTGTATTTTAAGATGATTTGGTATACGTATACATTGTAGAAGGATCCCCCCCCCATCTAGTTAATTAGCACCTCCATCACCTCACATACTTACCTTTGGGTGTATGTGAGAGGACCCTGAAATTCTACTCTCTTATCAAAGTTTAATTCTACAGTGAAGCATTATCAGCTATAGTCATCATGCTTTACATTAGATCCTCAGATCTTATTCATCTTAGAGCTGAATGCTGGTGCCCTTTTACCAACCTCTCCCTATTTCCCCTACTCCTTAACCACTGGCAACCATTTTTCTACTCTATTTCTAGGAGCATGACTTTTTTTTTTTTTTAGGATTCCACAGGTAACTGATACCGCCCAGTATTTGTCTTCCTCTGTCTGGCTTATTTCACTTAGCATAATGCACTCAAGGTCCATCCATGTTGTCACAAATGACAGGATTTCCATCTTTCTCAGGACTGAATAACTTTCCATGGTCTATATATACCATATCTTCTTTATCCATTGAAGATAGGTTTTTTCCATACCTCGACTATTTTGAATAATGCTGCAATAAACACGGGAGTGCAAATATCTCCTCAATATACTATTTTCATTTCCTTTGGACATACCCTCAGAAATGGGGATTGCCAAACCATCTGGTAGTTCTATGTTTAATTTTTTGAGGAAACTCCATACTGTTTCCATAGTGGCTGCACTAATTTACATTCCCACCAACAGTGCACAAGGGGTCCCTTCTCTCCACATTCCTCATCAACACTTGTTATTTCTTGTTTTTTTGATGAGAGCCATTCTAACGGGTGTGAGATAATATCTCATTATAGTTTTGATTTGCATTTCCCTAATGATTACTAATGTTGAGCACCTTTTCATGTTCCTGTTGGCCTCCATGACTCTATTTAAAAAAATTTTTAAAAATGTTTTTAATTTATTTCTGAGAGAGAGAGAGAGACAGAGAGAGAAAGCGAGCAAGCAGGGGAGGGTCAGAGAGAGGGAGATACAGAATCTGAAGCAGCCTCCAGGCTCTGAGCTAGCCGTCAGCACAGAGCCCAACATGGGGCTCAAACCCACAAACTGTGTGATCATGATCTGAGCCGAAGTCGGACACTTAACAGACCGAGCCATCCCAGGCACCCCTCGAAGATTCTTTTTGATCATCTATTATGTGCAAGGTATTTCGATCAGCCTGGGTATCTACTAATGAATAAAACTGAATAAAGTAATGGTCCCATGGAATTCACAGTTAGGTGGAGAGAGAAGTAACAAGCAATGAATGAAGCATCATATAACGACAAGCTTGGATGAGTGCTATCAAAGAACTAAACAGGACACAGAAGGGGGTTTATAATAAGAAGTTCAACTCTATTTTTGACGTTGGATCAAGCCAGCTTTAAAGCCCCATGATTCTGACCTCCTGCATTGCTCCCTGCCCCATGAAAGCTTGGGGTCTCCCTCACGGGGCATAGGCAGGGAGTCCAAACCATGTAAACCCAATCCTATCCGTATTCATCATAACAGCCTATGCTGGTCACCCCATCTGCTTGCAAGGCTCTGCTGCTCTCCCACAAAACGTTACTACATGATCACTAAACCTTTCCATAAGGTATCACAGGTGCCTCTGTATGTCAAGACGAGTCTCTATATCTGAATCAAATTATGGGTGCAGTTTCAGCCATTCTGTGAGATGACCACAATGGGATTATTACATGGATAACACAGCCCTAACTAATATACTATATTCTAATAATAATGTAATACAATATATACAATATTTTATATTTATAAATCAGTGTTTTTGTCTACCCCTCTGTGACGGAATAACTTTAAAGAGTTTCCAAAAGAAAACTTAGGTCAGCTTGACAAACATAGATTCATATTTATTATATAAAATCAATATATTCCATACAGAGTATATATTCCATTATATATTATTATTCCATATATACCAAAATCTTCCATATATTTCCTTTGGAGATTCAGACAGTATATGCAATTTAGTTCAAACTAGTATCAGCTCTTCAGATAAGTAGGCTGTATGGTCTGGCATGCAGGTTCCCACAGCCGCAATCTCCTACCCCAGGGACACCCACCTTTAGACTCACTATCAAAGGCTTTCTGAAGTCATTTGTGGTTTGCATGTATATATGTCTGTATTTGGAAATCATTTGTGTTTTAATCATGAGAAGGCATCAGATGGCCCGCAGAAAGGGCAATCCTGAGGAAAACTATGTTAGGAGTAGTGACACCTGGAAAGAACATTCTATCTGGTGTTAGAAAGCTTGGACCAGGGCACCTGGAGGGGTCAGTCAGTTAAGAGCCCAACTTCGGCTCAGATCATGATCTCACGGTTCATGAGTTCGAGCCCCTCATCAGGCTCTGTGCTGACAGCTTAGAGCCTGGAACCTGCTTCCGATTCAGTGTCTCTCTCTCTCTGCCCCTCCCCCACTCATGCTCTGTCTCTCGCTCTCAAAAATAAACATTAAAAAAAGCTTTTTAATTAAAGAAAGGAAGGAAGCCAAGACAAGATAAGACTGACTGAACCGAGGTCCCAGCTCTACTGGCTTCAGCCTGTGAGGCTATGAACACTGTGAGGCTGTTTTTCACATTCAAAAATTGTGATTTTCTTCTCCATTTCTTTTGACTTCTGTTTTAACCCGCCTCATCTGAATGAATGTGAAATGTGTGTGATCCTGAAAGGTCTGATAGAGAAACAAAGTGTCCCTTTTGTAATCATTATCTAATTTCCCATCAACAGCAAAAGTTTCCTGGGGTGGGAGGCAGACAGGTTAGGAGAGTGTCAGGTGCTGGGGCAGAGGGGCGGTGCTGCCCACCGGGCACAGCATGAGGTTTGGACAGAAAGACCCAGGACCCAATGCCTGGCTTTGCCAAGTCTTCCTTTTCCTTAGGTATTTTTCTTAAAAGCCTATTTATTTTGAGAAAAAGACAGAGCGAGCGGCAGAGAGAGGGAGAGAGAATCCTAAACATGCTCTGCACTTACGGTGCCCTGACATGGGGCTTAAACTCACTAACAGCAAGATCATGACCTGAGCTGAAACCAAGAGTCAGATGCTTAACCCACCGAGCCACAAGGCACCCAAAAAGGGATCTTAATAGTAATTCCCTGATAGCCTTGTTGTGAGAAATAAGTGAGGTATTTCAAGAAAAGCTCTGAGCCAACATTCAGTAAATGTTAACTGCCATTACTATTAGCATGTTTATAATCATTTTGATACTTTCTAGAAGGATGGGGAGAAATGAGGGAAGGTTCCAGAGACAGTCTCTAAAACTAACTGCACCAGTTTTCCCCAGATCTGACTATCATCCTAACACTCAAAGGTCTCCATGGTAATTTAAAAAGGAAACTTGAGAGAGAGAAGCTATTTCAAAATATTTCCGACGAAGTAGTGATATGAGTGTGCAAGGAAAGATTTACTTTAAGGGTACTGTTGACGCTTTTTGTAATTTATTTTTAAACTAGGATAAAGTACCTAGTAAGCAGAAAAGGACTCTCAAAGTCAGGTATGTGAGCGGTGTCTGTGGCAGAGCAGTAATGCACATGATATACAGTTGCTTTGTAGGCATAGACTCTTTAATTGAGCAGACTGATGTGTTGCTCGCATAATGGATGTGTGGGGTACAATGAACACCAGGCATTATTATTTCTCCCACCCTCCTACCTCAGAGAAGAGCATTTGAAGTGCAGGTGAACACAGACCATTTAGGAAATAATTGGTCTGACCCAGTAGCAGAAGTCGCCATTTTGGCAGTAGTGAGAGAGGTGTTACTCAGGTGACAGAAGACAATGAGGCTAAGATGTGAATGTCAGATTTCCCCAGTTGTAAACCTGTCAGCATAGGAAATAAAGAAAAATTACAAACACAATCCCAACCTTTTTGATGCTAGTCTTTTCAGATTCAGTTCAAAAAAATCTTCTGTCTCATCAGTTAACTAAGGTAAAGCAACAGAGTTAGGAAGGTTTCCTCTGTGTTTTCTTTTTTCCTTTTGGTTTTATTACTTCTATTTCAGGGGTGAGCACCTTATGGCCTGTGGGGCAAATCTAGCCTGTTTTTCATAAATCAAATTTTGGGGAATACGCCCATGCCCATTCATTTATGTGTTGTCTACACCTGCTTGTGTGTGGCCACAGAAGGCTTGAATGGTTGTGCAGAGAACTTATGACTAACAAAGCCTAAAATGCTTCCATCTGGCCCTTCACAGAAAATGTTCGCTGACTCGTGACCTGTTGTCATAGGACAATCAAGGTCATTCCCATTTCTGGGGCACCTGGGTGGCTCAGTCTGTTGAGCGTCTGACTTCAGCTCAGGTCATGATCTCATGGTTCATGGGTTCGAGCCCCGCATCGGGCTCTGTGCTGACAGCTCAGAGCCTGGAGCCTGTCTTCGAAATATGTATCACACTCTCTCTAAACCTCCCCTGCTCATGCTCTCTATCTCAAAAATAAAAATAAAACATTAAAAAAAAATTTTTAAAAAGGTCATTCCCATTTCTTTGCTTGAAGTCCTTACACGACATAATGGTGCCCCCAAGATAAGTCTAAATTGTAAGCATGGTCTAAACGATCTATAAACTACCATCGGTCTACCACATTCACTTCATCACACCACTATCACCACTTAATGCTTTCTACTCCAGATACACAAGATTTCTAGATCCTCTGAGAAACCTTCACTCCTGTCTCTGGGTGTTTGCATACACTACTCCTTCTGCCTAGAACATTCTTCCCCACCTTCCCTCACTTTCTTTACCAAGGTTGTTCTGTTCTGTTCTGTTTTGTTTTGTTTTTCTTGGCTGGCAAAGTCTTAAATTGCTCTATTCACTCTATTTCTTTAGGGGGGAGTTCTGCTTGTCCTTCTCTTATGGATTTAGCATTTCTTGAGTGGTGACTGTGGAGATGTGGCTTTACTTTTGGTGAGAACTGGGAGCAGAGGCATTTGGGCAGCTGCTCTTCTGAGCACAAACACTCCATATTTCGCCCTGCTGCTCTGAATCAAGCTCCTACATTTTCTGCTTTCAGCTGCATGCAGACACCTCCCTGGCTGCTGCCTGCTTCAAAATGGAGGGCTATACGAGTCAACCATTCTGGCCTGGGATTCCAGTGAATTATCTTTCACTCTTCCACCTCTGCCCTTCCCATCTGTGGGCATGGAGTATTCTAACAGAAACCCACTACCAAGAATAAACCATTTCTTATCCTTATGTGAGACTACATATTCCCTTTCTTTAAAAGAAAAGAGTTTTACATCATTTCTTGGAATTTAATGCAGAAAGATAAGGCCTGTAGCATTTCCTCTGCCTATCTACTTGAAAGAGAAGATACTGCTTATTATGTCTTTCCTGCTAGGCTGGAACCTCTATAAAGGTGTGAACCACCACATCTGTCTTTTACACCATTGTATAATTGGCAGCTATCACAAGATCTAAAAGATGGTAGGTGCCCAAAATTTATTGAATGTAAAAAAAGAAGAGAGGCAGATTATTGGTAACTTGTGTTCATTATCAGAAGAACCAGCCACCCACAACACCACTGAGCCTAGAGCCCAGTTTTAAAAGATCAGTAAGGAGCAAAGACTCTTAAACCAAATCTCCTTATGCTTTCAGTTCCCTTTCCTGTAACAGGAAGAGTGTCTCTGGTTTTCAAAAGGTGTTCTAGTACCAGTAAGCAATTGAATGATGATCTTCAGGCAAAATCATGAGGAAAGTAAAGGTATAGTCATGTATCCCTTTCATGACTTCTTCCATTCATTTGTAGTAGTGTGAATATCCTTATGATGATCCCATTTCAATCAATAATAAACCAGCTCAACTCTCCCCAAGATACACATCAAAGTCCCAAGGAACCAGGTTAATATTGACACTATCCCCCCATCTTCACATCCACCCTTCAAAACTTGTGTGTCTTGTATTTCATTCTCTTGAGCCTCTGTTCTCAGCTAAATAATCCTCTAGCACTAATCTTATGTTTTCCTAGGTTGTGAACCAGTGTTGCAGCATTGGATGATATCTAGGTAGTAAATTCATGGATGCAACTTACCTTAAAAAGAATACATTTATATGGAGACAAAATGCATAACCAGCTATATAACTAGAGCATCAAAGCCTTAAGGTATGGTTTCAAATTCAAGTGTACTTGACTTTAAACAGCTGTAGAATCAACTTAGACAAAAATATTTAGAGATGAGTAGTGTAAGAAGCATGTGGATATGGGGAAAAAAATTGGAAAGTAGTTTTCAAAGGACTGGAGCCTGGGAAATACCTCACTAATCATGTTGGCATAATAAAATGATCTCACTGCTTAATGCCATACACTTCCCAACTACAAAGTAGTATTTTTTCTCTGGAAAATTTCTAGAGTCCTTGTTTTATCCAAAATATATGAGTCTGTCCCATGCAACAGTCAGAGCAAATTCAGATGAGCCCCTGTACAGATGGTATTTTTTTTTCTCTCTGCAACCTCTTGGCTGGCCTGGGGCCGGTATCTTTTCCCAAAATGCAAGGCTCAGGTATAAATCACTGGGGCTGTAAAAGGTCATCAAGTTGTATCACCTCCCTTCATGCATATTTAAAACCCATCCAGGACACACGATTATCCATTTTCTTCTGAAAGAGCTATGGGTATCAAGATAGGGCCTCTCCCTCGTCATTTCTGTGTTTTTATAGGATGTGCTGATCCACCATCTCTAGTGGCAATGGTAAAAGGCACGTTATCCTGTGCTAATGAGTGTGAGTTTGCTCTGACAAACCCATATCCTTTTACATGATCTTTTTTCATGTTTAGCAAAACCAAATACTTAAGAAAAAAAACCCACTCAGCTTGACTCTAGCATCAGCTTTAATGTGTAGAGAGCTTGGAAATCGCCATCCCCACCCTTAAGGCAAGAAAGAACTGGGCAAATTGAAACCCAACCAAGGTTTTGGACCCATCAGAGAGCTGACTTCACAGAGCAAGACTGCCACCATAAAATCTGCAGACAGGCAAATGCAGAGTCATAGATGAGACCTGCTTACCCCCTAAATAAAAGCTGTGGGAGCCCCAAACTGGTAGGAAACCTTAAATGGTACTTTCAATGATTTGCCAGAGGCTGAGTATGGACTCCATGAGAGTGAGAAATCCTGGGGTTCCAGCCTTAGTGAGGATCCCACACCGCCATGGGCTTTACCTCCAAGAACCAAACCAAGATTGTCTCCTGGCCCCGGCATGGGGAGGAGAAAAACAATCACTGTGAAACAAGCCCAGGAAGTTCTTCATAACAACAGCTTTCTATCCAGGAGAAAAGACTTAGCCAGAATCCTATCCCAGGGAGGGACTGGAAATCCCTCCCGCTTGAGCCAGCCCCACTGACAAAATTGGAATAATTTGAGCGACAAAATGAGTAAAGTCATATTGGATTATAACCCCAAGTATGAAATACCCATACTGATAAATACATAATTGGATTGATAAGTATACACATACATACCCACATACACACATAAATGGGGAAAAATTAACCTGTCTCATGTGCAGAACATGAGTATCTCCAAATCAGATACTCTACCCTCAAGGAGGTAAAGCAAAGCTCCTCACTCCTTGGGTCTGGGCTACACAGAATGACTTCTCTCCAAAGAATACAGTATGGAAAATGGGGGGGGGGGGTAACTTTAGAGCCAAGAAACCTGGCAAACACTACCTTAGCCAAGGGTGCAAGGCTCACATCAGCAGTATCAAGTCAGGCTGGTGGCGTGTACCCTCGACTTGAAATGCATGTAGGACTTCAGCTCTGTGGTCTCTTCCTCCCCCACACACAAAACCCATCTCATCCTGAGAAAAACATTAGACAAACCTCAACTGGAACACACTCTGCAAAGTTACCTAACCTACCCAAACTTCCAGAGTCCTCAACAGCAAGACAAATCTGAGAAACTGTCACACCTGAGAGAAACCTAAGGAGACATGGCAACTGGGTGTTACATGGAATCCCAGTGAGTGTTCTGGAATAGAGAAGGACATTGGATAAAAACCCAAGGGAATCTGAATAACCCGAATAAACTAAAAGTGACTGTAGTTAACAATAATGTATCAATAACAGTTCATTAATTGTGAGAAACATACTAATGTAAGATGATAATAATAAGGAAAACTGGTGTGGGGTCTATGGGAACACTCTGAACTATTGTCACAACTTTTCTAGAAAGTTAATTTTATTCTAAAATAAAAAAGCTCATTAAAAAAAAATGAATTCATCCTAGAATCAGCAGCCAGTGTCTAATAAAAGCAAGTGTCCAGTAGAGCCCAGCACAGCTGGACTTCTCCTCACATCCTACTTCATTGCCCATTGTCTGGTTCTTTCTGAAGACTCCAACTCATGAACCCAGTTCTGTCTTTTGTGTATAACTCAAGGAAGTAAGTACCTAGGACAGATACAAGATTCTACTTCCTATATATTTGGGGATGTCTGGTCTGATGTCTCCCCCCAGCTCTCCATTAGAATTCAGTGTGGAAGAAGACAATTAGAATGACAACCAGCACAATGAAGTGCAGTGTATCTGATTTATTAAGGCTCCAAGTTCAGTAATCCTTCCAAAATGCAGAGTTTTCCAGTTGAAGCTATGTTGAGGAGCATGGACATTACAGGACCGACTCCCCAACCCTCAAAAAAAATGTCGAGGGAAAAGAAGAAAGGGAGGGTGGGAGTGGAAGGGAGTTGCGGGGGGGGAGTGGGGAAACTAGTTTCCCATAGGGCAAAGCTAGTAGCTTCTAGGATTGTGTTCTGTGCCCGTTTATATTTTGGAAATTCTCAACAAAAAATAAAAACCTAAACATGCTTCTTTAGGGCAGAACTTCTCAGATCTTTTGATATGCTGATAAAAGGAATATCTAATAGGGAGACATAGAAAGCAACAGTTTTAAACTTATTTAATTATGGATTTTTTGCTGTTGTTGGTGGTGGTGGTGGCATGCCCATTAGCATCATGAGGTTTAACAAGAGAATTTCAAAAGCACCGTCTTAGAGGCATAAATGACCCTGTGTCCCAGTTACAATATCATCACCAAATATTTGAACATAAGTTATGTGTAAGACCATGGCCCAGGCAGAAGCCTGTTTCTCGGGAGCTAAGGAAGTAGATTCTCCTGCCTTGTTCCAATTCTTTCCATGAAGGGTAGATATTTGAAGGGTCAGGTCAGGCAAAGCAGAGGAACCAATTACTTAGTTGTTTTCACTTCATCACGGAAGTCAGGTGGAGATATAAAAAGTGCGGTTAAATCCTCCAAAGCACCTTCCTGTCCATTGCTGCAGACAGTTTTCCTAATGCTTTCTGGGCCCTTTCCTGTCCAATGTGCAGCTAGCCTCCTCCAATGTGTCCTGGCTCTTCTACTTAGCTCCGTACCTCACTTGCAAGTGGATGTTCCAATATTTAGGTCCAAAACTTAGAGAGGGAACCCATGGCCCGTGAAGGCAGATGTGGTTAAGTAGTCTGCTGTGGTGCCTCACTGTGATGGAGACCTCTGCTGTCTCTTCTTAGTCAGAGACCAGCTGTACTTCTGATGCCCTTCAGGGCTGTGAACATAATATGGGAAACGTTCTGTGATATGCCATCTTTCTGCTTGGCCTTCCCCCTCGCCACCCCCATCTCTGTCCAAGGGTTTCATTTTACTTACATTTACTAAGTTAACTCAATTTATGTTTGTTAATGAAGGTTGGAAACTTTGTCAAACAAAGTGATGTCCCTTTTGATTGGTAATGCATTCTCAAAACAATTTAGTCACAAGAGAGAATATAAATATTTCTCTATATTAATAACATAGGGAAATCTAAGGCAGAATCTAGATGTAAACTAATAACTTACTATTTCATTGCATGCCCTTCAAACCCTTTAAAATAAATTGGATTGGAGTCTTGTCTTTTAGGACAATAATTATTATTTTCCCCATTGTGCAGAAGGAAGTGATTCTACAAAAAAGTCTATAAGACTCACCAGTGAGATCAAGCTGTTTTAGATTTTGGTCATTGAACATCAAAAACAGCTGCCTCCCCAAAAGAGTGTCTTCAACAAATTGTATTGGGAAAACTGGATGGCCACATGGATGATAATGAAACTGAAAGACAATGAACCTGGACCCCTTTCTTACACCATACACAAAAATAAACTCAAAATGGATTAGAGGCCTAAATGTGAGGCCTGAAATCATAACATTTCTAGAAGAAAACAAAGACAGTAATATCTTTGACATTGGCTGTAGACACATTTTTCTAGATGTCTCCTTTAGCAAGGGATACAAAAGCACATTTAAATGACTGGGATTACAACCAATTAAAAAGTCATTGCACAGGGAAGGAAACCACCAACAAAACTAAGAGACAACCTTGTGAAGGAGAGAAGATATTTGCAAATGACATATATGATAAAGGGTTAATATTCAAAATCTATAAAGAATGTATACAATTCAACACCAAAAAACCAAGCAATCCATTTGAAAAAGGAGCAGAAGACATGAATAGACACTTTTCCAAAGAAGACATGCAGATGACCAACAGACACATGAAAAGAAGCTCAACATCATTCATCACAGGGAAACGCAAATCAAAACAATAAGACACTACCTCACACCTGTCAGAATGGCTACCTCAAAAAGACAAGAAATAAGAAGTGTTGGTAAGGATGTCGAGAAAAGGGATCCCTTATGTGCTCTTGGTGGGAGTGCAAGCTGGCATAGCCACTGTGGAAAATATTATGGAGGTCCCTCAAAAAATTAAAAATAGAATTACCTATGATCCAGTAATTCCACTACTGGGTATTTACCCAAAGAAACCAAAGCACTAATTCAAAATAAAACATTTGCACGTCTACGTTTATTGCAGCCTTATTTATAATAGCCAAGATATGGAAGCAACTCAAGTGTCCATCAATAGGGAAATGGATAAGGAAGATGGTGTGCAAATATACAATGAAATATTCACTGCCATAAAAAAGAATGAAATCTTGCCCTTTGCAACAACATGGATGAATCTAGAGAGTATGATGCTAAGTGAAGTAAGTCCATCAGATTTCACTCATCTGTGGAATTTAAGGAAAAAACCCAAATGAACAAAGGAAGAAGGAAACAAAGAAACAAACAAAAACACCCAGACTCTTAAGTATAGAGAAGTGAAGTCGTCAGGTGGGAGGCTGGGGGGGGGGGGGGGGGTGAAACAGGTGAAGTGTATTAACAGTGCACTTGTGTTGAGCACTGAGTAATATATGGAATTGTTGAATCACTATATTGTATACCTGAAACTAATATACAAGTATATGCTAATTACACCTAAAGTTTAAAAATAAACAACATTTAAAAAATGCTCTTTTTGAGTCACTTGTATGCCTATCATGGGGCTCAAACTCATAACCCTGAAATCAAGAGCCGCATGCTCTGCTGACTGAGCCAGCCAGGTGCCCCTGCAATCATTTCTTCTAACAGGTTTCAGGTCTATTACATAAGCACATGAGGAGTTGCTGTTTCATCTGAACAGGGCTTGTCATGGTAAACTAATTTCAGTGTCTGTGCATCAGGAAGAACAGAGCTTTCTCGGGATGATTCTAAGAATTATTTAAATTTCCTGTGTCTACTTCATAAACTCTACAGATTAATGCATGAGTGTAGATTTGTAAGTTTGTCTAATTATGGTTCTTGGTAACACCAAGCATGACATTCTTCAGTGTGTTCATTCCAATCTGCGGGAAGGAGTGCTCTGCTAGGGCCTCTGACGGTAAGAGAAAACTTCGTAGGGCCAGTTTACTAATAAAACCTGGCATGATGTTTGCTGCAAAGATGCTTCCTGTCAAGGGCTTAATCAGGGAGAATCATCTTGCCCAATGTTGCATCCGGGAAAGTTATTGCGTGTGACTTCAAGGACTACTGTCTTGTTAATTCAAGAGATCAGCTGAAAGAGAACCCCTCTAGAAAAGTACTTAAAGGGCTGGGGAGTGCCTATTTAGCCTGCTTTTCACCTGTTCCACATCAGTGAAACTTCAAGGCAGAATTATAGGAAATGTTCTAGATTGAAGTTTTAGGGGGAGCTGGCTGATAATCTTCAACCTCTCCACATCATCTACACATAGGCCTGATCAGTTCAAACTTCAACCTGAAGGTCATCCATAGAGCTGCTACTGTATGGATGCTCAATACTTAATGTGTGATTCCCAGACCAGTAGTACTGGTATCACCTGTAAGCTTGTTAGAAAAACACAATCTCAAACCTCATCTCAAACCATACGGAACCAAAATCTAGATTGAAACAAGGTCTCCGTGTTAACCATAAGCACATTCAGATTTGAAAAGCACTAGTTTGGAGCATTTACCCCCAAGAGATGTCCAAGAAGATTCACTGGGGAATATAAACAATGTGAGAATGTATTTATCTTCATAAATTTGTATAACCTCTATATTGTGAATTTTAGTAACGTGTATAATACTGTATGGTAGGACATGAATTAAACCCATAAATAACACACATTGGCTCTACATGCTCAAAATTGTCTGTTATAATCAAAATGCTTACCTCATAAAAAAAAAAAAAAATGCTTACCTCATACCAGTCTTCCCTGGAGTCTGGTCTGCAGATGACCTTCCTTCGTGAGGATCATCTGAAGGGTGCTAATTAACAATTTAGATCCCTGGGCTCTGCCAAGACCCACTGAAACAATCTCTGTGGGATGGGCATTAAAAATCACATTCCAGGGGCGCCTGGCTGGCTCAGTTGGTTGAGAAACTGACTTCAGCTCAGGTCATGATCTCATGGTTCATGAGTTCAGTTTGAGCCCCACATCAGGGAGTGCAGAGCCTGCTTGGGATTCTCTGTCCTTCTTTCTCTCTGCCCCTCCCCCACTCATATTCTCTGTCTCTCAAAATGAATAAACTTAAAAAAATTAAAAACAAAAACAAAAAATAAAGTTGGAAAAAATAGCATTCCAGACCATTTCCACAGCCAATTCTACTGTGTACTAAAATATGAGAACCACCATGTTAGACTTCATTTGGACTGTGATGTTAGATGGTGTTTATTTGCTCCCCAAACTTAATTACCACAGCCATCGTTTTTCACTTCCCCTGACACCCCCTACCAAGATTTTCATGATCTCTTTTTATGACATTTGTATATCTTTAATCATGACGTCATGTCATTTAATAAAAAATACTGCTACTAGGAACTTAGAATATGTTTTTGGCTCTTTAGATACATGTCATGAACAACAACAACAAAAGCCCACAAGAATATCTCTACATACCTTCTTTTCCTAGAATTGGTTGATATCAGGGTTTGTGAACTTCCTCCCAGCCTCCAAAACTGGCAGATGATAGCCAGAACCAAAAGGAACTCGGAAACCAACAGTGGTCAGAAGATTATTCACACAGGTATCATTTCTTAACATTCCTCTCCAATGTAGTGAAGGACCACGTGTGGCTTCCACAGGTGCCTTAAATTTGATATAAATTCACCCTCATCCCTTATTTGCAGGGAGGCCCAAGAAATAATTTTGGCCAAAGTCAAACACCCCTCAAGACACCCCTGATTTTCCTATTTGTTTCCCACCAAATTTTAAATTTTTTAATGTCTATTCATTTAGAGACCAGGTGGGAGGGGTTGAGAGAGGGAGACATGGAAATCTGCAACAGGTTCCAGACACCAAGCTGTCAGCACAGAGCCCAACGCGGGGCTCAAACCCACGAACTACGAGATCACGACCTGAGCCAAAGTTGGATGCTTAACCAACTGAGCCACCCAGGTGCACCTTTTCCCCATCAGATTTAAAGAGCATGCATAGAATAAGCCAACTCTTAATATGTTCTCACTGTGCACTGCAGGTACACAGATAAGTAAGGTGTATTCCTTATGTAGAGCAGCCTGAAGTTTGATATGAAAGAGTCACATAACCAATTAAATATATTATAATGTGTAAAATGATAAAAATGAATTGAAGGCAAAATCTTTGGGAATACTCAATGAGAGAGGAATTCCTTCTTTCTTGGCAAGGTTGTGGGGAATAAAAGGAAGTCCACCCAGCACTTGCTAGGCTAAGGTTGAAGGCCGAGTGGAATTTCCCCGGTAGAGAATGGAGGAATGAAAGAGAAAGGAAATTCATGATTTCTAGCCTCAACTCCTGCTGATTCTCATATCATTTGTTTTATATAGTTTTGATATCATGCAGTGTGGGTGGGCTCATTCTATCATCATCATTAACATCGCCCTCAACAATATTATTAGTTTCTTACTATGTACCTTCCACATGTCCTCCTGTATTTTCTAGTTTAATCCTCAAAACCACCCTTGGATTATGTTCTATCATTACCCCTATTTTACAGATGGGGAAAGAGAGGAACAGAGGTGTAGGTCACTTGCCCAGGGTCACACAGCTCATAAGACATATGATGGGTTTCAGACCTATGTATTTGGACTCCTGATGACTCTCAAGATGACTTGTTCTTCCTGAATCGCTAGCCCCATTCACAAGACACACATCTGTTGGTAGAGCCAAGCACCATGGCAGAGACACCAGTCCCTGAATTAACTCTTCGGGTAAAGTTAATTCCATGAACAGCTGTCCCTGGTTGACCAAGTTGAAGTGCTCTTCAGAGAGGCGGCTTGTGCCATATCACTTTTGTTCCTGAACAAGGTGATTTGTTGCAATGCTGCCAATTGCTTTGCAATCAACTGCCAGCTCTGGAAATAAACCCTGCTACTGTTTGGAGAGCAGTAAAAGGGGAGCCCTTGATGCCTGAGAGTTGACAGGAAAACGTGGATCCTCTGCGGTCTAAATCCAACCTATGTGAAGGTAAGCGTCCTTGTGGTACCTGGATGTTGACCTATCCGTGCTGCAAATTTGGTCCCTGTCCAAGGTGCTCTTCGGATTGTGGATCTGTGTCTCCGGGACTGTGAATATGGTTCTTTTCCCCAGCACTAAATTTCTCCTAAAATTTATTTTCCAAAACATTATTTTTAATGTTAAACAACCCCAAAATGCATTTTTCATGTTTATTGCCAGTGCATAAAATTACAATGCTGTGAACATTTTTAGCAGCATACCAATATCGTGATCCATAATTTAAAAGGTGACTTTAGTATGGCAATAAATTTCATGAGACACTGAAACCTCTGCAGAAAGTATACAAATTAGGGGCCAGCCATTCAGCCAGCATTTGGGGGGATGTGGTTAATTACTGTGTTTCCGCCATTAGAGAAAACTGTGGGAGCGACCATCGCCTGCTCCATGGTAGATCTGCTGGTGCAGGAAATAATGAGGCACGGGCTTTGCAAACCCTCCTTTAGGAAGATGGCGGTGACATTCAGTACATGTAGCAAGAGTGCTGAAATCAAGGTACGAGACATATGCCTTCACAGATTTCCCCCATTAAAAAAAAAATCAGCACACACACACACACACACCCAGGATCTGTTGCCTTTACCAGAAGGTGAATGCTGTGTGTCGGAAATGGGGCTATTAGCTCTCGCTGGCTGAGTTTCACAGTTTGAAATTAATTTTTTTTCTGTATTTTCGCCCTCCTGAGGTCCTGACCAATTGCCACTTTGTCGGTGAGCTTTTTTAATTTTCAAGGAAGGTAGGTGGTGTGTGAAACAAATCAATTGCTCCTTCAGAAACCACATCTGTATGGCTTACTCACTTGAGCTTCCGCCAAGCTGGAGGGAACTTAGATTTTTTTTTTCCCCCTCCAAGAGGTACAAGGCCCAATTAGGAAGCCAAGTGAATATGGAAACTGTTTCATCAGACAAAGAAAGTGCACAAAGATCACTTTCTTAGCAGAGGGTGGCTACTGATGGAGGCTGAGGTAAGATTCTGGACAATGAATGCATGCCTTGCAAACAGACACCGAGGTCGCTCATTCCCTCTACGTGATCACATGAAGGAGCTCAGTGATGGCAGAAAGATAATTATCAAGTGCAAAACTCTAATGAAGCGAAGGAAATTAGCACCACCTTACAAGTTGCAGGGCCCAAGCCATGCGATGTGCCCACGCAGGCACACGCACACATGCCTGCCCCAGATTATGTGTTTAAGAAGACTCCCCACACTGGCATCATTACTCTATTTAGGCTAATGATGCCTGAGATAATCAGAGCTATCACTGCTCTGAAAATGATAAGTACCATATAGAAAGGCCCCCCGGGGAAATTTGGCCTGTTAAGGCTTTTCAGGTCTGATGGATTTTTTTAATCTATCTGCCAGACTGCTTTGAAAGCTAAATAGATGCCCATCAACAGGCTGTCAATGGTCAACAACTTCACATATTTTGCTTGTGTTGACATTTGTGTTTCAATATAATGGGTTGATTGCCAGATGGCTGCTGTCCTTATTAGGGTCTCTTAGAACATCAAGTGAGTATTCTTTGGGCTGATTTATGTACAAAATTGTGTGGCCTTTTGTTTCTATTTTCTTTTAAAAGATCTGAATTGATAGGTATTCGAAGGGATATCTGTCCCCATGGCTGTCAGGAATGTGTATGAATAAGCGTACATGATGGGCATTGGCAATAACTTCTTGTTTACTTAGCTGAGAGTAGAAGATGTGCTGCATCATTTCTCATAAAAATATGAATGTAGGAAAGTTGAACTTAGTGAGGACATTATGTAATTGATGGAAACTGTAAGTTCAAACTCCTTAGAAATTCCACATCAAGTATTCTTCAGCATCATGGCTTCTGAGGGCTGTAACATTTCTTTAGAGTGTGACTTTTGGCACTCAAATGAGAGAAATTTTGCAAAGACTTAACCACTTCCTGTGGATGAAAGGCAACCAAAAATGCTTTTTCCCCATGGGACCCTCCAAAACGGGCCTCCCCCCCTTCCTCTACTCTCCTCTGCAGCAAAACTTCTCAGTAGCGTTATATGAGGGCTCCCTCCTTCCTAACACCCGATTAAAGCTGGTTTTCTTTGCTAATTCCCACCACGTCTCAGAACTAGTACTCCAGTCTCATGTTACTTAACACCTCAGTAGCACTGCATATGTTGATGCTCATCCCATCCACCCTCCTAAATCTCTCTTCCTGCCATTCCTGTGGCAGCTTCTGGGCATCTCCATTGCCTCCAGTCTCACTTTTTCGGTTTTTTTTGCTGGTGCTCCATCATCTGCTTGACTTTACTATGTTGACTTGTTCCATGGTGTGGTTCTCAACTTCCCTACTCTTCCTTAGCTGTACTCTTTCCTTAGGCAACTTCATCTCATGTTAGGGTTTTAAATATCATCTGTGGTCCATGACTTCCAAATTGTATCCAAAGTTTTGGTTTTGGTTTTTGTTTTTTCCTCACTGAGTTCCATTCATATGCCCAGCTACATATTTGATTTTTCTACTTGGATGATATGCATCTCAGTCTTAACATGCCTTTATAGAAACTTTCTAAGTGGTCAGCAAAAGTGTTTCTCCGATAGGCTCCCATGTCTTGGTAAATGGCAGCATCCTCTACGGTCATCCCTGAATTGTCGCTTGGCCTCATTCCCCACATGCTACACATCAGCAAATCTTCTGCCGACAAAATACCCCTCATCTGTTTACTCCTCTCCATCTCTACTACTACCAGCCAAAATTTCAACATGGACTTTTGCCACTGGCCCCCTAACTTATCTCTTTCCTTTTACTCTTGTCCCTCCACAACCCACTCTTCAAAAAAATAACTCAAATTTATGTTCCAAAGTTATGTTCAAAAAAAGTTATGTTCAAAACAATAATTCAAAATGTGAGAAAGGAAACCATCAAAATCCTAGAGGAGAACACAGGCGGTAACCTCTTGGACCTCATCCAGAGCAACTTCTTACTGGACACATCTTCAGAGGCCAGGAAAACAAAAGCAAAATGAACTACTGGGACTTCATCAAGACAAAAAGCCTCTGCACAGTGAAGGAAATGATCAACAAAACTAAAAGGCAACCTACGGAATGGGAGAAGATATTTGCAAATGAAGTCTCTGATAAAGCGTTAGTATCCAAAATCTATAAAGAATTTATCAAAATTAACACCTCAAAAACAAAAAATCCAGTTAACAAATAGGCAGAAGACATGAATAGACATTTTTCCAATGAAGACATCCAGATGGCCCACAGACACATGGAAAGATGCTCAACATCACTCATCATCAGGAAAATACAAATCAGAAACACAATGAGTTACCACCTTACACCTGTCAGAATAACTAAAATTAACTCAGGAAACAACAAGTATTGGTAAGGATGTGGAGAAAGAGGTACCCTCTTACACTCTTGGTAGGAATGCAAAATGGTGCAGCTGCTCTAGAAAGCAATATAGAGGCTCCTCAAAAAGTTAAAAATAGAGTTACCATATGAGCCAATAATTGCACTATTAGGTATTTGCCCAAAGAATAAAAATACTGGCTTGAAGGGGCATGTACACCCTGGTGTTTACAGCAGCATTATCAACAATAGTCAAATTATGGGAAGAACCCAAACGTCCAATGACAGATGAATGGATAAAGCCATCATTCCATCATTCCATCCACAATGGAATATTAGCCATCATAAGGAATGAAATCTTGCCAATTGCAACAAAGTGAATGGAACTAGAGTGTATTGCTACGAGAAACAAGTTAGTCAAAGAGAGACAAATACCATATGATTTCACTCATATGTGGAATTTAAGAAACAAAACAGATGAACATAGGGGAAGGGAAAAAAAAGAGAGAAGGAAGCAAACCATTAGAGACTCTTAACTATAGAGACCAAACTGAGGGCTGATGGGGGGTGGGGGGATGGGTTAGATAAGTGATGGGTACTAAGGAAGGCTCTCATTGTGATGAGCACTGAGTGTTGTGTGTAAGTGATGAATCACTGGGTTCTGCTCCTGAAACCAGTATTACACTATATGTTAACTAACTAGAGTTGAAATAAAAATTTAGGAAAAAAATAGAAAGGAAGATTCTGACTGGTGAATGCTTAGAAAAAGGCAATATAACTGCTTCTAGGAAGGGCAATAAGGGATGACAGGGGAAAAAAAATCAGCAGTTCATGTTAATTTCCTAGCAGGCCCCACCAAGGGCTTCACAACACACAAGGACAAAGTCTCAGTTCCTTACCATGTCACCTTACAGGACTGGGCCATGCTTACCTCTCAGTTTCCATCTCCTACCATTTGCCTTCCCCACAATGTTCTAGAGATGTTCTAGAACACTCCCAGCTTGTTGCTCGTAAGGACTCTTGCATTTGTTTTTGTTTTTTTGTTTGTTTGTTTGTTTGTTTGTTTTTCTTAGCCTGACTGCTCTGTGAGCAGTCTTCACATATCATGCTCCTTCTTGTCCCTCAAGCTTTACCTCTGAGACTCATCCCCAGTGAGTGACCCATCCCCAGTCACTATCATGTTACCCTGTTTTGATTTCTTCCATCACTTACCACTATCTGCAATTGTCCTGTTCATGTATTGTCTTTCTGGCTTACAGTCTTGTCTCTTTGAACTAAAATGGAAGTTCCATGGATGCTGCCTTTCTCACTTCTGTATCTCTGATGTATGGAACGGTGACTAGAAGGTTTAAGTGCTTAACAAATGCTTATTTGTTAAACAAATGGATATATCTGTGCAATTTACTACCGAATTACACATATTCCTTGCCCTTTAATAGAGTTTTCAATCTTCCTCAACAAAGTTAAAAGTTCTTTGAAGGTAAGGACTCTGCTTGATAATTCCACACTAGGCCCATTACAAGTATTAATAAATCCTTGTTAATAAAATGACATATAAATAATATCACCTTTTAAGATATTCTTCCTAAAGGACAGTTATATTTCCTAGCTCTCTTTAGTTATATTTGACAAAAGGCACACTTAAAATAAAAATAAAAACTGTGTTTATAGGGGAGCTGGTATATATTCAAATACACTGAAAATTGAACAGAGGGATTTGTAGCAAAAGAAAAGAAAAAAACAAGGGAATCAAGGGGAAAACAAATGAATCATAGATATATATGTCTCTATATATCTATACTTATATATATCTACATATATAGATATATATATCTATATATACATATATAGATATATATATACATATATAGATACATATCATACTATCTATACATATATAGATATATATCATAGCACTAAACATAGAAAATGCAGTTAAAAGATCTTTGTAAACCCTATGAAATTAGTACTTCTGTTAATTAATTTACTCATTCAGAAAATATACACAGATGTCAAACTACATAATGGAGTTTATCTGTAGGATAGTGACCTATAGATGCTATTTGTGACCTATAGATGCGATTTGTGACCTTCGAGGATGATTGACTCATGAAGGAGATAGACAATTGTTCAGGTAATTATGATCTGGGATCTAGTAGGATGGATAATCACAAAGATTTGAGAGCCCCAGAAGTCCTAATCCAGACTTAAGGGTCTAAAAGACCATCCCAGAAGAAGTGGTTCACCTCACAGTGCTAATGCTGTGCTCACCACATTAATGCACTTAAGAATCACCTAGTCAACTTATTAAGATGCAGATTTGTAATCCCTTCCCCAAGATCCTGATGCAAGTCGCCTCTAAGTCACACTTTAAGGATCTATTCTTAATGAGTAGGATGAGGTTCTTTGACATTAAACACTTTTGGTTTTGAGTCTCATCTCTGCTTGCATACTCTGGATGTATGGTAAAATTTCATTCCTTCTTTTACCTCAGCTCCCTGACCTATATTGAAACACTTGGCCAACATTAGCAAGTATCACCATCATCAATGGTATCATTAACCTAACAAAGAAAAGGGGGATGTTACAAGCAGAAGAAACAAGATGTAGAAAAGCCAAAAGGCATGTGATAAAATTTACTGTAACTATGGCTCCAATGACCTACATAAGAGACCAAGAATCCCAGCCATTATATACAGTGTGATATAGTCTAGGCCAATGGCTGAAATCTGGACACTGTCTCTTTTTATGAATAAAGTTTTATTGGCACACAGCCTTGCCCATTCATTTATGTATTGCCTATAGCTGCTTTGGCACGACAATGGAAGTTGTTGTACAACACAGATGAGAAGTTGTGACAGGGACCATATGGCTTGCAAAGCCTGAAATATTTACTATCTGGTCCTTTATAGAAAAAGTATGCTGAAGCCTGGCTTAGAGGCAGTATGAAATGATGCTTGGGATATGGACTGTGGAGCAAGACTTCTTGGGTTTGAATCCCAGCTTTGACACTTACTAACTGTGGGACACTGGGTAAGTGACTTAACTTCTTTCTGTCACAATTTCTTCTTCTAAAAAGAATAGGAATAATAAAGATACCTTCCTCGTGGCATTGTTGTGAGGCTCCTAATTAGTTAACATAGCTAACATCCTCAGATGAGAGCCTGGCATAAAATAAGCACTCTATAAATATTAGACAATATTATTAGCAGTAAAGAATAGGTCTTCACTGATTGACTTAGAGCTGACTAGGGTATTTCTAGACAAACAGAGACCAAGAAGATGAAGGTAGGACAGACTGGCTACTACATGAAGTAGAGGTCTTAGTAACCTAAACATCTCTGACTACTGAGCCCTTCTGAGTACTATTTCATATATATGCATGGAAAGTCAACTAGACCCTTCACAAGGTCTGGCAATAGATAAGCAATCTGCCCCAAACATGATCTGATTCCATGTATGTGAATACATAAAAAAGGATTTTTTTTTCTTCACACATATAATTTTATTTCCTTGGCCTGGCTGCCTCCCTGTCTGTTGCCTCAGCTGTGGTGGCATTCTCTTAATAAATCCTCTGCAAACTCATTTTCCTTTTTTCGATTCCTGTTTTCAGTCCTTTCTTGTCTTACAAATCTATGTCCCACCTTACATGGCTCTTTTGGAAGGTGTTGTAAACATTTGAGTTTGAATTCCTTCTCTGCCCCTTACTTGCAAGCTAACTTTTCCCAGCTCTTGTTTAACTACCTGCAAAATGAGGATTAGAATCATCCCAGCTTCAGAGCTCAACATGGGAAATAAGTCAGATAACATAGGCACTATACTTGCCCACATGTAAAAAGTTCTCAATAAGTGAGAACTACAGGTTTGTTTTGCTTTGTTTTGTAAAATGCAACACTTGGAAAAATTGTGGTTGGTGTTTTGGAGTAACACTGCAATGAAATGCCTCATTCTGAGTATTCAGTAAGTGAATAGATTCTGCCCTCCTAGGAACACCATATTTTTTCTTCAAGAACATTTAGGTACTTTCTGAATGTTATTAAATTAAAATGTTTATCCCTCAGGAGAGAAAACAATCAACTCCCACACCAATTCTATTTATGAAACAAAATGCTTTGTTTTTTTTTCTGACTCAAATCCTCCTTTATGTACAATCTCTTTGAAATAGCAAGGTGTTTAGAATAATCTTCACACACAGTGTATGTGCGTGTGTGTGTGTGTGTGTGTGTGTGTGTGTGTGTGTGTGTGTGTATGTGTGTTTCAGGGCTAAGTTGATATTTGGGGCTTGTCTTGAGAGCCATCTTTTATCTGTTCTAGGATAGGAGCCAAGACCATGGTTGGGGGGGGGGCGGTTCTTGGCAGCAGGAGTGTGTCTTAGCCCTTATGGCGTGGGTGCTACAGTGCTATGTGGATGGTGGAAGGCTCAACAAGAGGCAAACAAGACCCAAATTTTCAGACATTTGTTATCTTTCTTGTAGAAAGTCAGACATAGCCAGACACCAATTATCTAAAATTCAGCTGAACACACATATCCCTATGAGGTTATGTTCGCATCTGTGTATAACACCATTCCTATTCCATACGTTAAGCCATCAGCCAATATACGGTCAATCCTGGGGAGAACCAACTATCTTTCTGTACTTCTGTTGACGGAGCCCACACTTTATAGTCCAGGTTAATGGAAAGACCATTTACTCAGAATCACGAACCATGACCTTGATCCTATTTCTCCTTCAAGACAGACATCAGAGGTGACTTTCTCTGGAAATATTCTCACGTCTAATCTCACATATAACCCTCATCAGGGTTAGGTCACTTTATAATTCCATAGCATGTTGTGATGGACCTATTGCATTCAAGCTTTTACTGTTTTGAAATTGTCTTTGGCAGAAGAGACTCTGTGAACCCCCACTGCCTAGCCAGTGCTCAGAAAATGCTTGGTGGGTACCTGAGGCATGAACATCAGAGGAAGAAGGAAGGATAATGTCAAGCAGAGTTTGAGGCATGGTTCTACTAGTATTTTCTGGATAGGGTGACTAACTCATCTCAGTTTACCTGGGAATTCCTCAGTTTTAGCAGTGAAAATCCTAGGCAAATGTTACTCACCCTATTTCTCGATGAGGAATCTTGCATAGGCTGTCTGATCACTCTGAGTCATGCCTTCTTCTCTTTTATCATCAGAAGCATCATCTTCAGAGCTATCATTTAGTGCTGCCCAAACAAATGGGGTGGCTGTCTATTGGCTGTGTCTGTCCAGTCTTGCATTTTCCCCTTCTGGTAACAGTACCCAGGTCTCCTTTAGGGGGCCATTTCTTCTCCAAGCTTAGTCTGAGTCTCCACCTTTGCCTCCAAGCTTGGACACATACCCAATGACCATTTGGAGCAATCTATCTCCAATATAGATATTGGCGTTGTTGTGTGACTTCTACGTGAAGTAATACATAGAAAGCCTGTACCGTTGTGTCTAATTGCAGTTAAGAGTTCAGTGGGAAGGGGATGGGGGCAGACACTACTCTTTACCCATCTACTACTGAACATGCTACATTGGACTCCTAAGTATAAAATGCAATTTGTCCCCATTTAACAGATGAAAAAAACAGAAGCTCACTAAGGTGAAGTAACTGAATCACCACTAAACAGCCAGCAGTTCCAGAGCTATAAAGGGAGAGGAAGTATAAAATAATAACAATGTGTTCTTTTATTTATATATTAAGCAAATGTTAGTAAGTGTCTGCTCTGTGTCAGAAACAGTTATAATGTGCTGAAAATACCGAGGTGAACAAGATAGTCACAGGGATTTGCATTCTAATGGGGTGACATAATGCACAAGAAACCACAGGAATATAATTTCTGGCAGTTATAAGAGCCAGGAGGAAAATGAAGGGGATCATGAGTGTCTATAGAGGGGCAAACACTTCCACGAGTTTGTCAGAATGGACTCTCTTAGAAGGTGATGTGTGCGTGGGGACCTGAGTGCTGTGGGGGATGAGGAGGTCTGAAGCAAGGAGGGGGGTGGCAGGGGGTGCAGTGCTTATAGCAGTGGGGCATGCTACCTACCTCCAGAGTGGCCTCACGAAGCAAAAGAAAGCCTTTATAGGAAAGCCCTCAGTAAATTACAAATGTTATACAATTGCTCATTTTTTAAAAATGTTTATGTTTGAAAGAGAGAGAAAGAGTGCATGGTGTGGGGAGGGGCAGAGAAAGATGGAGACAGAGAATCTCAAGCAGGCTCTCACTGCTAGTGCATAGTCTAACGTCGGGCTCTATCTATCTCACAAGCCTTGAGATTATGACGTGAGTTGAAATCAAGAGTCGGATGCCTTACCTGACTGAGCCACCCAGGTTCCTCATACAATGGCTTGTTTTTGATGTTAATTTTGAGTCAAACATCAGTGATCCACCATTCCTAAAGCTGTACATAGGGCTGTGGCTCCTAGAATAAGGCTTGGCTTGTTTTGAGATCTTCCAACACCATCTATTTCCTTTTGTTATATTTGACTTGTGTAAGCCAGTTTTCTCATCAGTAAAGAATGTACAGAAAGCACTTTGCATGGTGCCTCCATACAACAAGCACATAATAAATAATTCTTTGTCATTGTATTTAATTTAGGGAATGCGTGAAAATTACTCCTGTGGGGAAATGTTCTTTTTTCTTTAACCTTTGTCTGTCTTGATAGGTATATCCGTTAAGATTCTTGTTAAGGTTCTTTGGCTGGTAACAACAGAAATCCACTTTGGCTAGGTTAAGCCAGAGAGAGAGCGAAAGAGAGCAAATTTAATGGAAGAGTTTATGTAATAGGCCACAAAATCAAAAGGAAAGCTGTAGAACCAGGTCTCAGAAAGTATAGGAATCAAGACTGCTCCACACAATGGCAAAGAAGAGACTGATGCCCTGAAGGGCAGTGCCAGTTAATCCAGTGTTGGAGTCATCTTTTTCCAGATTCAAATCACAGGGGAATGAAACCATTTGGTTTAGTTTGGGTCACATGCCTATCTGCTGGCCAAGGCATGGTAGAGAAGTTTGGTTGGCTCTCCCTCTAGATCTGTAATCAAAGGGAAAGGGATGGCACCCCAAATATAGAGCAGCAGTAGTTACGATTCTGAGCAGACAGAAAGCATTAATGGCCACTACAATGGCCAGATGCACACATCAGTGGCCAAGGAAGGAAACTGTTTTAAATTGTAAATAATGTACAGGGGCAGAAAATGAAAAATATACTCTAAATTGATCTTTTAGCGTCCTTTGCAGAGGAGATCCTGTATTATCAGGAGGAGCATGAGATCTGGTTTCCAACCATTGGGGTGTGAACCCCAGCTCCTCTTCTGGCCAGCTCTGTGAATTTGGGTGACTGACCTCTCCATATCAGTTCCCAAGGCCTCATCTAATCAGTAAGCCTGCTTCATGACTTTGTTATTAGAATTAAATGAGCTCGTGTAGGCAAAGTTCTGAGGAGATGCCCAACATGTGATAAAAAATCAATACATTTTAGTTATTCTTATGATCATTGATATTATTGAGTTCTATCTTTAATGCAATAGAATTTTGGTGTTGTCAGACTCAAATGTGGTTCTGAAGGTTTTGATGTGCAGAGATTTGTATATGTTTTGAAGCACCAATGGGCACCTTCACTGTGGTGAGGTTTCCTTGCTCTCTAATCCTAGAAAGTGGTTAAACCTTTGTTTCTTTATGAAAAAGACTATAAAGAATGAAATCTCTAGAATAACTGTAAAAGGTAATTTGGAGTCAAGTTGTCTTGAGGAAGCACGTTGCTCTTGATGGAAGTGCATCAAGGAGAAATCCAGGAGCATGGAAAAAGTTCCATTGTCAAGAATCACTGTTAAAACTTGATTTCTTGTAATTTGGTCTGCTTAAAAAAGGCGATCATATAGCACATTTTGGAATAGCAAGTCCACCTTCAACAAAAACAGAAAATGGACAAAGGAGAAGCAAAGGAAGGAAAAACCTTCCCCCGCCCTCCCCTCCAGTGTGTGTGTGTGTGTGTGTGAGAGAGCGCACATTTTCACATCTTTAGTGCCCTTGGTTACCTACACTACAGCTTTTCCAGAATTTCTTCCTAGTAGCTTTTCCAAACCCAGATGAGTCTTGTGCTAACTTGGCTTCATATTCAGAAGCAGATGATGGACTAAGATGAGATTGTCAGGATTCTTGGGGTGGAAATATACATCCTTCCACTTGGATTTCTTCATGGAGTCAAATGTGAATTCAACACGGGACTTCTCCAGTCGGTCAGGAAATGAGCCTGCTCTGTGAAGTTGGAAGGTACTTAGGGAATAAAGAACAAGACTCCATCCTATGGCAGTCCCCTCTCTCCCTCATCTCTCTTTGTCTGCATTTCCTTTTAACATGCCAGTGGTCAAAGTGAATAATGATGTTTTTGTTGTTGTTTAAGAGAAGCCCTTGAAAGCCATTCTGAGACTGAGGTCCAGAAATCTAATCTTTGTTTGATTCTGTGTTTAGTGGGGATTCAAATCCCAACTTAATTTAATCTTTTGACTTATCCTGCAGGTACTGCCTGATTATATTCCATTGCTGCCAGTAATAGGATTGCAGGGACAGAATCTTGCTATTAGCACTTTGAGAAACAAAAGCAGAACAGGAACCTTCGTTGGTATTAGTCAATGAAAGCTGCCGTAAATGAATGACTACTTCCCCCAGCATTTTCCCCACTGCCTCATTTTAATAAGCTATTGTAAGGATTCATATAGAAAGTTGCAGATTCCATTGATCTTCAGAAAACCTTGAATTTCAACTAAAATGCAAAACCTTGAAATCCTTTGCCAATTGATATGGTAAAACAACAACTTCAATAACAGACAGGTTGTAGTAATGATTTGTTAGTAATTTTGATGATCTGCTTATATGTCCATTCTTCTTAGGGTTTCATGATAGTTGGTGGTTTTTAATCAACAGAGAAATAACATGTAGCCTAGTGAAGTGGAAAAGGTTTCCATCTCTGTAATCAGGCTTCATGGGTTATAGTCTTCTTGCTAGATTGGTAACCTTCAATGAGTTAATAACCCCTCTCTGGTTTAGTTTTCTCATCCATGAAATGGGGATAGTGATTTTATCTATCTCAGGGGATTTTTGAAGGATTAAATGAAATAATGCATGGAGAGCCCTTGGAAAATTTGTTAGTACATAGAAAATAAACAAGAACTATTACCTATTATGACTATTAAGAGGAAAAAAAAAGAAAATTCAGAAAAGTGGAAGAAAGAAACATAACACTCCCTATCAAAGAGCCGTGATCTACCATTTTCTGTGTTCTGCCTTTGAGATTCTCCAACTTCATTTCCTACGAGGAAGGTAGAACATGTTCTATGCGGGAATAAAGTAGAGTGCGAAAGCCAGCTGACAAGGAAACATGGAAAAGTGTTCTCAAACTCAATAACGATCTTTAATTAAAATTTAAGAAATTTTAATTTTTAATTTTTATTTAATAAATAAAAGTTTATTTATTCTTGAGAGACAGAGAGAATGAGCGGAGGAGGGGCAGACAGAGAGGGAGACACAGAATCCAAAGCAAGCTCCAGGCTCTGAGCTGTCACCACAGAGCCCAACCTGGGCTTGAACTCAGAAACCACAAGATCATGACCTGAGCTGACATCAGAAGCTTAACCCACTAAGCCACCCAGGGCACCCCAATACCGATCTTTAAAACAAAGGAATATCAGATTTTTACCCAGCAGATGAACAGATGAAAACTGTATCAATACTCAGTGCTATGGAGGGGAGGTAAGATGATACATATATAACCATAGGGGTCTTCCTGGCATGTAGCAGTGGCCTAGTGCAGCTGATTTTAGCAAGACAGTAATTTGTTATAATGTTATTGGGTCACTCAAGGCATTTCTGGGAAAGTTGGAGAATTAAATCCAGGACGAGTGGCCGTGCACATGGCCTCAGGTGACAGACACAAGTAGTCCCCAGCTCTAGGTGCTGCTATGTGGCCTGCCAGCACTGCACCACCTTGGTTTCCGTCTCAGCTCCCTGCCAGTGTTCATCTAGGAACTCGCTCTGCGGCTCAAAACCCCACAGCTACTGGGAGGATGTCTCTGCAGCATTTTGCTTCTTTGCCTCACTGGCTCCCATGCAAATATGGGGCAGGTCTGGGCATCTCAATGGAAGGGCTTAGACAACATCTTGGCCACAAAGCAATGTGGAGACATAAACATGACCATTTCAGTAGCTATAGGGGAAGCCAGCCTCCACCTCAAAACTGAGGGCATTCCTTCAACATAGAAAAGAGCCTACAGTATAAAGGGGAAAATATATTTGCACCATTGAAGGACAGTATTATATATTACCCATGAGAGTATGACGCGGTTTATTCTTTATCTGAAAGCCATTCTGCAGTGTGCTTCAAGAGGCTTAAAATCATTCAGATCCTTTGACTTTCTAATAATCCCACTTCTGGTCTTTGTCCAAAAGAACTTATCAGAGAAGCAAATACTTATGTACGAGGATGTTAACCAGAGCTTCACGTATTGATCCAAAAAAGTTGACAACCCCTACATTTTTTAACAATTAAAGGATGATCCAACAATGTTAGGTCTATCATTTTAAATATTATTTGAGATAAGGAAAAAAGTAGGAACTATGAAAACTCACATTTACAATGCAGTTTTGTGCTAGATGCTGTTTTAAGAGCTTCCTTGTCCAACCCAATGGCACATTGTCACCAAATCTGCACACCAATTCTCTGAGCCACAGAAGTTAAGTGCTATTTTCAAAAGGAATTTAAGCAAATTGCCTCAAGAGGAAGAAAGGAAAGGAAGAGAGCTTCTGGAAGTATCTGTTGGATAGTCCTATAATTGTATAAGGTGGTGGGTGTACTTCTCCTGTGTTTGAGAATTTCCCCGATGTGTACCTTTGTTTCAGCAATAGGAAGTGGATTGTCAGTGTCTACTGCAGGGAAGCAATGACATTTCTTTTTTTATTTTTTATTTTTAAACTTATTTATTTATCTGACAGAGAGAGAGAGAGAACAAGTGGGGGGAGGAGAGAGAATCCCAGGCAGGCTACGCACTGTCAGCACAAAATCTGATGCAGGACTTGAACGCAAACCATGAGATCACGACCTTAGCCAAAGTCAGACACTCAACCCACCGAACCACACAGGTGCCCCACAAACACCAGCATTTCTGATCTCCCTTTTGGAGCTGGATTCTTTACTTCCCATATGCCAACAAGATAATGTTTGTTTTAATCTTCAGCCTCACTCTTCATTAATCACTCTTTGTAAAGATTAACTATGATTTCCTTAAAAAAAAACTATTTTATTTTAAAACAGTGTTATATATTTACAGAAAAATTGTAACAACAGTATAGAGTTCCCGTCTAGTCCACACCCACTTGAACACCTGACATGACTACAGCGCGTTTTTCACAATGAATAAACCAATAGCAATACACTATCATTAACTAAAGTCAATACTATTATTCAGTTTTCCTTAGTTTTTACCTAATGTCCTTTTTCTGTTCCAGGATCTAATCCAAGATATCACATTACAATTAGCCATCATGTCTCCTTGGGCTCCTCCTGGCCGTGATAATCAGTCACATACCATATTTTTGATGACCTGACAGTTCTGAAGAACACTGGTCAAGTATTTTGTAGAATGTTCCCCAATGAAGATCTGTCTGATGTTTTTCTAACGATGAGACTAGGGTCATAGATTTTGGGGAGGAAGACCAAAAAGTGCCATGTTCATCACATAGCATCAAGAGTACATACTCTCCCCACAATTTATCATCATTAATATTAACCTAGATCAACTGGCTGAGGTAGTGCTGGTGAGGTGTTTCCAATACAAAGGGATCCTCCATTTTCCATACTGTACTCTTTGGAAGGAAGTCACTATGCAGGCCCTATATCTGAGAAGAGGGGAGTTATGGCCCATCTTCTTGAAAGCATAGGATCTACATAAATTATCTGGGACTCTCTCACATGGGATATTTGTCTATTTTTTCCATTCATTTGTCCATTCCATCATTTATATTAGTAAGGATTCGTGAATATTTATATTACACTTTGGGACAATACTACTTTGTTTTGTTTGTTTGTTTGTTTGTCATATTGTTTGCTCTTAAACATCAGTAACAACACTGGATAAAACCACTGTCCAACCTAAACCCTGAGATATCTGGAGGCAGTTAAGAGTCAACACCCAACAAATATTTATTGAGCACCTACTGTGCACCAAAATCACATGGCTCTCTGTAGCAGATAATAACGCAGTTGACCATCAAGCTTTTTTCTTGTTATTATTATCCTTTGTCCAAGATCAAGTCTTTAATATTAACATGGAAACAATTTGCCCAACGACTATCTTCTATGACCCTCCCTTTAAAGGCTTCCTTGTGGAAATGTCTCTAACACACATTCATCACTGATTTATTAGTGGGATCAAAAGCTTTTTCCTAGTCTGCCATCCAGTACTCTAGGTCAGCTGCCTCTCTCATTCCTCACTGTGCCGATTTCTTAAGTGTCTTCCCAAACAGCATTGACATTGTTCTTCTGAATAACACACAATTGGAAAGAAGATTTTAATGCATGGACTCGTTCATCTTTCTTCTACTTCATTTCCAAACTTACATGTACCGATTTCCACCACCACCCTCTTTCATTATGCCTCCCATAATCCAAAGCCAGCTTCCTCACCTCTGTTCTCGTTCCTCGCCTATTGCCCTGGAGACTAACTCCATTAAATATCCAATTCCTGCTCTTTTAATCTTCTGTCACTCTCAACCTGCAAGCACATCCACTTTCATCATTGTTATCAATGCAAACATTTTTTCAATTCTTAACTATGTGCCAGATATTGTGATGAGCACTTTATAAGTGTTTCATTTAATCCTAACGTCAACCGTATAATGTAAGCAATATCATTAGCCTCATTCTACAAAACAGGAAATAGCCTCTATGAGATAAAGGGATTTGACCAACATCTTGTCACTGGAAAGTGGCAAGACCAAGAAGGACCTTACAGCAAGTTTCTGCAGAAATGCTCTGATCTTCCAATTGACTCAACGGGTTGTTTTCTCTGCCTCTCAATGACTTTGTTCTGACCAAAATATAAAATACACTTCACACAGTTTTCCCCTCCACCATCCCACAAACATACTAATTCATACCTCTCCTTCAAAAAGTCAATGTTCAAGTAAATTTAAAAATAACCATATTAAATCTTCAATCCTCTCCAGAGGGGATGGTAGTGGAGCCAACAAGAACAACAAACAAAGCTTGCAAACAAAAATGTGGATTATCCAAAGTCACTAGGCAGTAAGTTTAAAGCCAGGCTAGCTGGGAGAAAACAGTATGCTTAACACACGCATAATGGCAAATATCTCAACAAATGACATCCTCAGGGGTAGGAGTGTGAAAGGTCAGAGGAGGGAAGAAATATATCTTGGGTGCCCAGTATGAATGCAAAATTAAGAAAACAGGTCTTTGATGTTAGCCTCAAATGCTTTTGATTTCTTTTCTTCCATTTTTTTTTTTAATGGACGAAAGAAGCCTTTTAACCAGCAAGGTAAATAGTTCATGGGTTATTTATTTTATCTCTATTCCTAGTTAAATTGAGTTCAAAATAATTAGATAACCCTGGAAAAGCCGTAGCTGGTACTGCTAATTCCACCTAATGATTTTCCTGTGTAGTTGCCCAGTGAAAGGGGTTATCTGTTAAAACAAGCTTTAAACTATTAATAGAGTAAAATTACAGCTTCAGCAGCTAACCCCAGGTAACGTGGTTGTGGTAGGGTATTAAGACTCAGGGATGGGGGCCAAGTTGCTCACTTCTCCCAAATGACCTTTCTTTCTTACTCGGAGTTGACACTTCCGTACCAGACCCAACGGTTAACTTGCTCCCAACACCTTAAACTATTTGTGGCCTTAATTGAGGGACCTAAGCAAACAAATTAATCACCCTGGCCCATAAAAATGACAGAATTCATATGGTAGCATTCTTCATTCTCTCCAATTTGTTTTCCTGAAATCCCCGCAGCGATTTATTTGCTGAATATGCGAGTTTTTCCCCCTTATGAAAATTACAAATTGTTGTCAAGGTTAACGAGTTAATATTCTCATTCAATATTTATTTTATGGGGAGACGGTGGAAGTACAACTCTTCCTGTACTTCTTTCCACTGCAAAGTCTGCTTTCTTAATCAAAATGACAAGGACACTGTCCTTTGTATGATACTTGGAATCATCGAGACTAAAAAATGAGCTTTATTAATCAACAGACCCTGATTAATTATTATAAAGTGCGGTGCCTACATTTCTGTACATTTTAATAATTCCTGCAGAAGGCTAACAATGTCCCTGGAGGCTTGGAGGCTTTGGAGTTTGAATGTTTCTAAGCAATGTCACAATAAATAGTCGAGAGGAGCAGTGTTCTTTCTCTAATCCACTTTGCTTCTAACCGACAAACCAGGGAAAACCTTCTTTTTCCTATTTCCCATCTATAATTCATCATTTGCATACAAAGTAAGGAGCCAAAAATCAGCGGCTTCATCAGCTTTCAAAATACCAGGGGACTGAGAGGGTGATTTATGACAGGCCACATGATCTAGTTCACATAATCAGAATATTTCTGCAGAAAACAGCCTGACATGCTTTCTCGATAAGAGTGACCACACAGAAGACCAACGGGAGAAAGGCCAGGGGTCTGAGGACCTCCTGTGTGCTGTGATTCCTGGACCTCCTTTCCCAGACACGCCCAGTCTCAGTCCCTTCCAATAACGGGACATCATCCATCCCAAACGCTGCAGGCACACATGCGATTTTGCAGCTTCTGAACCACTCCTTTAAAATATCATGGAAAAAAAATAAACAATAAAAATTAATTAAAAATTAGAATAAAATAAAATACAATAAGATATAATGTGAAAATCACCTAAAGCCATGGAGATAGTCTCTATCTTGACTGCGGGGTCACCTCACAGTATATGTTGGACAAAATCATGGGCTCATGCCCTTAAGATCCGTGCATTTCATTGTATATCAACTTGGCCTCAATTTATATGTTGAAAAAAGAGCTTAGAGGAAATAAGAAGAGAATGAAAAGAGCTATGTATCTATGTCTCTAACATCATTATCATCATCATCATGAGATATATGTATATATAAATATATGTACATGTGTATATAAAGGTATATATACTCATATGCATGTGCATGTGTATACATAGACATAGTCTATGACCCTCCACATTCTCCTGTTTCTTGTTTTCAAAATGGTTCTGAAGTACACAGGATGTAATAAACATACTGGAGCTCCAGCCATTGCATCAACATTCCAAAGAGGGGGAAAGGCCAGGAAGCAGGAGAAAGGCAAAGAAGAGTTAGATACTCGATTTTTATCTTCCACACACACAGACTTGCACTTTCAGCTCATTGGTCACCATGTATTACGTGGCCCCTGCTGGGTTCCAGTGTGGGTGGGAAATGTTGCCTCTGAGCTGGGCTCAGGACCTGAATGATATTGGATACTTGTCTCAAAGGAAGTGAGGGAAGAATAGATGTTAGGAAAGCAATGCTGTGATGAGATGAGCATCTCCACATGAAGGTTCATCATAGAAACTAAGTTGACTTCAAGAACATCAGAGATATTATGTTTCTTCTTTCAAATTTGAATTTGTGGCCTGAGATCTGCACCAGCTTCATCTTTTATAATGTAACTCCTTGAGCAGAAGGGAGAAGGATGTGGTCACAGACAGAGCTCCTGGGTTTGGGAACAGCTCACAGCCTTCCTTCTCCATGGTGGAGCCCCGGTAACTATTACAACATGCCATTGGTAGTTTTAGCAGTTATGAATTACTTTCAAGGTTTATCTCTCAATAAAACTCTTTTTAGACTTCACTATGGAAGTCCTATAGGTAACTCCATGGTAAAAACAACAATAACAACAACAACAACAACAACAACAACAAAAAAACCCAGATGTCACCATGGTAAAAACTCGATCCTGAACACCTGGTCTGCACATTCCAAAGAAACACAAGAGGGGGAAATGTGATTCTACCCCATGGTGTTTCTGGAAGGCAGTCCCTCTTTCCTTTTGAAGTCAGGTGTTTCTAGTACATGTATAATAGAATCCTGTAAAACATCTATCAGACATCTTCATGGGACTCAAGCATTGTGAGCTCAGGACACATGCAGGTGCCCAGGTCAGAGTTTCGTGGCTTTTCCTACACACTTTTGTGATAGAAGCTTCAGTAGGTACATCTCAGGGCTCTGGAATCCTGGGCCTCATTGCTGTGCTTCCATTTTACCCTGTAGAAGTACAAGTTCAAATCACAGATAACAAGTAAATGAGATTATGATGTTAGCTTTCTCCAGAGATAACAGCAGTCCAGGTCATAAAACTACCATATGGCAGATTTGGCAGTCTTTCCTGAGTGCCATGGATTAATTATCACATAGACAGACTCTAGTCCCCATTTGCAAGCAGCTTGGTCCCCCTGTGGCAGAGACTGGCAACCCGGTGAAGGCGAGAGCTTGTATTATGTTTGGCAGGGACACGATGTGACCTTACTGTGGCCAGTTCTGTCATCTCTTAACATTTCGCTCATGATTAAGTTTATCATTTCAAATAAACACAAAATGTCAGGTCTCTGGGTCTACTTAACATGGAGAGCCAAAATAGACCTCTCTCTGATTTAAAAGGGTCCAGGCCAAGGAACGATCTGATTAGCTCTCCCATCTGACTTTTATTAGAGCTATCTGATAATACAGTGAGGGCAAAATCCTTGCTCCAATTGGCTGGTTGCCACAAACCAGACCCCCACAAGGTATCTGCCATATTCCCTTGACATCTCTAGGTTGCTAACTCAAAGCAGTGGTTACTGGATTGATCCTCCTGGAGTTTTGCCTTTCATCCTGGCACCTACTAACCCTGAATCAATTCTGTCCACATTTATCCTGGTTCTCCATCAGCTGAGGATTCCTGATTGTCCTGGACCTTCCTTCTGTTTTGACTCTCACTGATAAGAACAGATCAGAGTGCTTATCCACCTCTCCTCATCTGGGGCTTCGGTAAATATTCCATTCTCTCAACAGATACCTTGCCACCATTTGACACTGGGCATGAGGTGTTGAATGATTTTCTTCTCAAGTATTTCTTCACTCAGCTGAAACCACCAAGTAGAAGGATTGAGGGGAAATGCTCTGTGTCAGCAACATAAAGATGTTGCCGTAGATGAGAGGCAACCAGATGACATTTGTATTTAAGGGGCTGGAGACTTCCAACACTTCTGCGTTTAGTCCAGTGTCTGGTTTGTTTTGTGATTGCACCACGAATAACTGTACTAGTCAATGTCACATAACTAAAGATTCCATGTAGCTCTTCAATCTAGAGCAGAAGTCAAAGCCTCTGACTGCTCTGAGCTCATTCATTCACTTATTTATTCAGTAAACATCAAAGGCTTGCTCTAGCTCCATCCACTCATCATCCAGTTCTTCCTCTTATTTCTCTTTGATCTGCAGCCGAATGGGCCTTCCCTTTGAGCTTTGGACAAACTGAGGTCCTTCCTCCCTGGGAGACTTCTGCCTTGTTTCTTAATTCAATGTTCCCCTTCTCCATTCTATTCAACCGTAGCTTGCCTACTTATTACCTTCGATTGATTTCACATCTCAACTCAAGTATTCCTTTCTCAGAAAGTAAAAGGGAAATCCCATGGTATGGCTTCACAACAAGAAGTAGGAGCAAACAATAAAAACCATGGTCACAGTTATAATTAATAAACTGTGTGGATGACCTGTTAAATATTAACCTCCCTCACTAGCATGTAAGCTGCGTGAAAGTCGTGACTCTGTTCTGATGGATGCTGATCCTCGATGCCTAGTCCAGTATCTTACCTGAAGTGATGCTCAATAAATATTTGTTTACTGATACACTGAGCACTGACATGTGTCACCAAGAGGCCTGCTGCTGAAGTGTTGGGAGAAGTGTTCCTGGAGGAGCTCACAGGCAAGGCACAAAGGGTAAACAAAGGATGGCATTCAGTGTGGAAAACACTATAATACATTGCAGGTCCTGCAATGGGTAAAATGTTGGCATTAAAATATGTAGATTTCCAATACTTCTTACCACATTGCTATAACCCTTACCAATGCCTTCGAGGAGAAGGTTGATATGAATTAAGATTTTTTTTAAAAAGCCAATTTTCAATTCACTGAACTTGTGAAACAAATAATATTGTGGAAGCCTAAGTGCTCTTGATTTTCAAGAAGCAGGCTTGGTTCAGAGGAAAAGAAGTGGTTTTATCAGAATTCCAAATATCAATGGAAGAGCTTAAAAGACTGTAGAAACACTATTTCCTAAGGAAAGAAAACAAAAGGAGCAGATGTGTGATAATGTTTTAGTCTTATTCCCACCTGGTAAAGAAATTTTCTTTAAAAAAATTACATTGGGTGGGAGAAGAGTTTTAGGGGAACAATACCTAAGAAGAAGCTACAGCCTTTCTCCTCTCATAAAGAACAACCTTTAGTGGGAGAAGTTGGGTGTCAGACAAATTCTCAGATAGGTTTGGAAAAGTCCTGGATCATGAATACTTGTAAGCCACTCCCTCTGGCATAGCCCAGTCGGCCTGTAAGCCACTTAGGAACGTTTCTCTTCCATTTAGCACACTACTTCAAAAACGTGGGACCAGAGAAACCAACATGGTGCCCAAACAGTCTATTAGCAAGGACTGAACGACATGTCCAGAGGCAGAGCTCCAAGGACAGTGTCATGGAGCACTGATGGTGCCAGTATGGTATCAGGAAGCCAGTCAAGAGCCCCTGGGCTCCCAAGGAGCATAGGGTATATGCTAAGATATAGAGAATGGACAAAGAATGCAGCAATATCAGCTATGAGAAGGAGATTCCAGAACATGATCCCCAAACACCAGATGAAATAACCTATTAGTAGTAGAGAACAGCAGGGCCAGAGAATGGTATAAGTCCTGGACATTTTCTTATTTAATGCCAGATGACTTTCTCATCAACAGCAATGCTTCAAAAATTATAAAACCATGGAAGTAAGTGGATAGGTAGAGAATCTTAAATATTACCAGAATTTAACTTGGTAGTGACAGAGGTGATGAGATTAAGAGTTTTCAGCCATTGGTGGAAATCAGGGCACTTGAGTAAAAATTTTATTTTATTTTACTTTTAAAAAATTTTAAATGTTTTATTTATTTTTGAGAGAAAGAGAGACAGCATGAGCACGGGAGGGCCAGAGAGAGAGGGAGACACAGAATCCAAAACAGGCTCCAGGCTCTGAGCTAGCTGTCAGCACAGAGCCCAACATGGGGCTCGAACCCACAAACTGTGAGATCATGACCTGAGCAGAAGCCGGAGGCGCAACCGACTGAGCCACCCAGGTGCCCCATAATTTTATCTTAGTTGTAGGAAGATAAATCTACATTTCTGCCGCCTAGAGTATGTGACTGTCAACATTTGAACCTGCCACAATGCAGGTTGCTGAGAGCTAATGAAAGGAATGACCAGGTCTGTCTGTGAGTGAATAGAGAGAAGGTATTTGAGTTGGGTCATGAAATCTAAGTAAGAATGTGTTCAACGCAGGTAAATTCCAGGTAGAGGGGGATAGCCAGTACCTAGGGAAAGAGGTGCAGAAGAACACGGCCCAGTCAGGGAACAGAAAGAAGATCAGAATAGCTAGAAAGCATCAGTGTTTCTAAAAGAATGAGTCTGGAAACTTAGGATGAAGCTAAGTTAAGGAAAATATCCTCAATCCTGCAGCCTCTGAAAATGGAAGTGTTTAAGGTAGAGAATGAAGTTGTCAGAGTTTTCCACAAAGGAAACGAAATGCCAGCCACTTCTCTAAAGGATAGTTTGGCTTTTTCTCTGTCTTAGATGCACATGACTTTAAAATCAAGGGATTCCGTTCTGGGAATCTGAATCAGAAATGTTTGCTTGTGCATGACACAAAGCTGTGTGTGCCTAAAGACTATTACCACAACGGTGTTTAAAACAGAAAAAGAAAGCCAGCAGTCCAAATGTTCATTGTAGGGGACTCTGATAGACTGAATGGTGAAATATTATACAGAAGTTAAAAGGAGTAAGATTCATTCTTATTCCCTGATATTGAAAGATCTCCAAGGTAGAATCAAATTCCAGCTTCATCCCTTCAATAATAACTTATGTTCGTGAGCAATGTCTTTAAGCTTTCTGTGCCTGTTTTCCTGTGCAAAACAGGGATAGGAATATGCCTATCTCATAGAATCATCGTAATGATTAAGTGAGCTAATATGTATAAAGGGCTTAGAAAAATATCTAATGAATATTAGACACACAATTCGTGCATTATTGTTATTATATATTAAGACAGAAAAATAGCATAGTGCAATATGCATAGTGTCATCTCGTTTGGGTTAAAAAGGCATATGGGGGCACCTGGGTGGCTCAGTTGGTTAAGCAACTGACTTCAGCTCAGGTCATGATCTCACAGGTATGAATTAGAGCCCCATGTCAGGCTCTCGGCTGTCATCACAGAGCCAGCTTCAGATCCTCTATCCCTTGCCTCTCTGCCCACCACACATGTGCCCTGTCTCTCTCAAAATAAATTTTTTTTTTTAATTTCTAGGAGAGAGAGAGAGAGACAGTGTGAGCAGGGGAGGGTCAGAGAGAGAGGGAGTCACAGACTGAAACAGGCTCCAGGCTCTGAGCTGGCAGTCAGCACAGAGCCCAAAGAGGGGCACGAACCCACAAACCGCGAGATCATGACCTAAGTGAAAGTCGGACGCTTAACCGACTAAGCCACCCAGGTGCCCCTCAAAATAAATATTTTAAAAAATATGAAACTTAAGTGATGTAAGTATTTATAATACCTTTCTGGGTTTTTTTTCTTAAGTAGGCTTCACACCTAACACAGAACCCAAGGTGGAGCCTGAACTCACACCCTGAGATCAAGACCTGAGCTGAGATCAAGAAGAGTCAGATGCTTAAGTGACTAAGCCACCTGGTGCCCCTATAATACTTTTCTGAAAGAAGACCAGAAGAACTGTCAGCAGGTGATATAACTACGAGATGGAAGAGAGGCTCAAGGCTGGCAGGGAAAGGGGGACATTTTTCATTTTATTCCCTCCTATACTGTTTTTAACTTAAAATAACATGGGGGCACCTAGGTGGCTTAGTCAGTTAAGCCAATTTTGTCTCAGGTCATGATCTCACATCTGGTGGGTTTGAGCCTCGCGTCGGGCTCTGTGCTGACAGCTTGGAGCCTGAAGCCTGCTTCACATTCTTTGTCTCCCTCTCTCTCTGCTCCTCTCTCTCTCTCAAAAATAAAAATTAAAAGATTTTTAAAAATTTAAACATAATATGCTTGCATTACTTGTAAAATGACCAAAAAAACCCCGAAACCAACCAAATTAGGGACGATGTGCAAAATATGTATTTTCTAAATCACTTGAGGTAGATCTACATGAGATGATTTCAACAAATACAATATTTAATGGAAAATGGTGGCATACAATAAATGTCCTGGTCATTAGGATGTTGTAACAGATTCGGAAATTCTCGAGCTCGAAAAAAAAATGACCATAGCCCTGTGTGCCATTCAGAATGCCACCTTGGAGATGGAAAGAAAAGGCTTCCCATTATTTTTTATTATTATTATTACTATTAAATATTAACTATAATTATTACATATTATGTCAATAAAATTATCATTATCATCTTAGCTCCATAATGTACTAGCATAGTGACCTTGGCAGGTTTGAGAACTTTCTCTGGCCTCTTTTTCCTTTGAGTATAATAATGGTCCTTGGCTTCAGGTAGAAGTGAGGATTAAATGAGATAATGCACGGAAAGCACTTTGCAAAGTGTTTAGCATAGAATAAAGGCTCAAATGCATAATAATAATGATGATGATGATGATGATAATGATAATGATAATAATAATAATAATTCATCACCTCTTCTTACATTAACCACACTCAAGGTCATTCCCCCCCACCCTGAGGCTATTCTGCTGAACCCCATGCAAAGGGAGAACTGATTCAAAGAAGCACTTCTGAGAAATTTAAGCTTCTTTCTTATGGACACCATTCTCTCCATGGAGAAATTAACCCTTCTGATAATGGACATACCTGATTTAAAAAAGAAAGTTAACGGAAAATTGCCATACTATGTTCTAAGCATTTTGAAGCTCAGAAAGTCTGGCAGATGAATGTATTTGGATAAAATTTACTTCCAACTCCCAACTAAAACCAAAGCAAATAAAACAACAATTGCTTTCTCTGCTGAAAAGAAAATGTCCCACGTCCCCGTCCTTTGATGAGATGACATTGAAAGCCATCATTCAGTGCCAATTTATGAGAATCGGCAATGCAAAGTCGTCAGATTAAGTCATGGGAGGGATACAGGACAGGGGTGTAATTAACACTGATGAGTGTTTGGATTTTTTTAAAGCCAACATCAGGAAAACCACACAAAACTACAATGTAACATAAAACGATCTCTTGAGCTGGCAGGTAGTGCATGGCATGACCCACAGGTCTCTGTTCCGACTCTAATTGCTATTATTCTCTGGGATGTGATATCTTAATCAGAAACAATAGCTTGTCTAATTGACTAAGGTTGGGGGGAGGCCTGATACCTCTCGCAGATATCTGAGCAGCAAGCACAGTAAGTGAGTACTGCAGTGAAATTAAGAAAGGACAATTCAGACAGTGAGATCAATTAGATTGTGAACAGTCATACAAGCAAGAGGCCCAGAAGCTTCTTCACTTCAAGTATTTAACACTAGAAAGGTGACATAGAGACATTTTCTGCAGAATTATCTTTTATTTGCAAGATTGCATGGTCTATTTTTTTTCAAGAACGATATTGAATAATGGCTCGCATTTATAATGTGCCTCTCCCTTAAGGAGTTAAAAAATATTCACATATATGATGTGCCCGTCTCTGGTTACCATCACAAAATAGTTTGTTGTAATCCCAAATTTGCGGACGTGGAAATTAAGACAAGAGCGATCTACTATCTCTAAAATACCATATATATTATCATACACAAAGTAAAATATAATACAGGAAGTATCTTCAATGAGAAATAATAATCCTGGTAGAAAACACTAATGTGCCCTAATATATACGAGGAGTATTGTACGTAAACAATATAGCACAGAGATTTTTACTCAAACCTTTGCCGGCATTTACCTGGACAAAAGTGGGAGAATCTTCTCTCTGAAAGTCGCTTTGTTAGAACGGATTTGCTTATGAGGTTTGAATATAGTTTTTCCATAAGTCTGACTGCCAAGTTAGAATGCAGTTTGAAAGCAAAGGATATGGGACTGAGAGCCCAGAGGCCTGACACTTCCCGACAAGGCATGTGATTTTTTTGGACAGGTCACTAAATCTCTCTGGAGAGCATTTCCTTAAAGTTTCCCCTGCCAAGGACTCCCTCCCACCCTCCCCTTTCTCTTCATTCCAGGAGATCCACACTTAATCAATCGCACTGCATTTACTGTGTATTGGACCTATCGCCCCTCACCTCTTATGTATTATTATTATTGTTGTTATTATTATCATTGCTCCTCACTCATCACCTGCCCATAAGAACCTGATTAGGAGGCAGCCATTTTTTTAGAATCATTTTTTAATATGATAGTGTCATATTAACTGGCTTACATATAACACCCAGTGCTCATCGTAGCCAGTGCCCTCCTCCATGCCCATCACCCACTTTCCCCTCTCCCTCACCCCTGTCCACCCGCAGTTTGTTCTCAGTATTTAAGAGTCTAATGGTTAGGAGGCAACCATTATTATTATACCCAAGTGAACTGACAACTTGATCTGTTGCTTTATTCTGGGTAATACACACGTTAATACTGTAAATATTAAAATGAGTCCATGCCCCTCCCTTCCACCCTAGAAGGCTCTACAGGCTCAGGACCCCCTAGTCTGCAGCCACCAGCCTAGGTTCCTCTGACTCCAATGAACAAAGAAGAGGTGGGAAAGGACAGGGTTGATCCGAGAGCCTCGGTCCTCTCAGGAGCCCAGAGCTCCTCTGTTTCTCTACAATTGCCATTGGCATGGGATACCTAGAACCAGGGCTGAGATACCCTCCAGCCTTTAGACAGAAACTGGAAATCCCAGCTTCTATGCAAAACGCCATATGTTTAAAAGTGGGTCACCCTATATTCATCAAGTCTAAAATGACATCATTTAAAATGCATCTTAGCAAAAATAAACGACTGGGACCTCATCAAGATCAAAAGCTTCTGCACAGCAAAGGAAACAACCCACAAAACTAATAGGCAACCAACAGAATGGGAAAAGATAGTTGCAAATGACATATAAGATAAAGGGTTAATATCCAAAATCTATAAGGAACTCACCAAACTCCACACCCGAAAAACAAACAACCCAGTGAAGAAATGGGCAGAAGATATGAACAGATACTTCTCCAAAGAGGACATCCAGATGGCCAACAGACACATGAAACAATGCTCAGCATCCCTAATCATCAGGGAAATACAAATCAAAACCACACTGAGATACCACCTCACGCCAATCAGAGTGGCTAAAATGAGCCAATCAGAGAACTCTAGATGCTGGTGAGGATGTGGAGAAACAGGCACCCTCCTACACTGTTGGTGGGAATGTAAACTGGTGCAGCCCCTCTGGAAAACAGGGTGGGGGTTTCTCAGGAAACTAACAATAGAACTCCCCTATGACCCAGCAATAGCACTGCTAGGAATTTACCCAAGGGGTACAGAAATGCTGATGCATAGGGGCCCATGTACCCCAATGTTCATAGCAGCACTCTCCACAATAGCTAAAACGTGGAAAGAGCCTAAGTGTCCATCAACAGACGAATGGATCAAGAAGATGTGGTTTATCTATACGATGGAATACTACATGGCAATGAGAAAGAATGGAATCTGGCCATGTGTAGCACCATGGATGGACCTTGAGGGTGTTATGCTGAGCGAAATAAGTCAGGCAGAGAAGGACAGATATATGTTTGCACGTATAGGAGGATTAGGAGGAACTTAACGGAGGACCATGGGGGAGAAGAAAGGGGGAAAATAGTGGGGGAGAGGGATGGGGCAAACCATGAGAGACTCTTGAATGCTGAGAACAAACTGAGGACTGATGGATGTGGGGGGGAGGGGGGTTGGTTATGGAGGAGGGCACTTGTGGGGATGAGCACTGGGTGTTATATGGAAACCAATTTGACAATAAACTATTTTTTAATAAAATAAATAAATAAAATGCATCTTAATTCTTGAGGCGTTAAGAAGTAAAAAAAAAAGTTTTCTAGAATTTTTAAAATTTTTTCTTTTAAAATAAATTTTATTTAGAATTTTGAAATTTAATTTAAAATGAAGACATAATTTATATGTAAAAGGATCATGGGATTGAGTATGACCTTTGGGTCACGAGTTGTTATTGTTATTGCTGTTGTTGTTGTTTTATTTCTAACTAGTCTCTGTGTTCTCAGTGTCCCTTCCTGCTCAGTTATTTGATTCCTCAGTCAAAACACTGAGATTATCATAAATGTAAATCTCTTAAAATATAATCTTCCCCAGGAAAATCAGTACGTGAAACAGATTAACCAAGAACTCTGTAAGTCCTAGATAGATGTATCAAACGTATCCCACTTTAGCTAAGCTTCTATAGAGCTAAATAAGAGTTTGCTACAGCCTGATTCGTTGACAAAGCTGAATAATGCATACCATTATTATGCTTCATCTAAAATTGATAAAGGATTTATCTATTGTTATCAAGTTACACTTTATATTTTAAAACCACAATTTGTATTTTCAGGGCTCAGATATTTTCATAGAGTATCACAGAGCTTTTAGCACCCCCGCCCTCAGCTTGTGTTGCCTTGTAGATGAAATGACCATATGCAAAGCACCGGTCTATTTCATCCTTCAAGTGAGGAGCCATTAGTTGCTAGGAGAGTGTGCGTGTTACGTCACGTTGTCCTCAAATCACACTTTGAGCTAAGGTATTACGCACATAGCTCTAGCTTGCTAAGAAGGAAATTTGGACACGATAAAAGACTGACTCGGAAGCCTAGCTGATTATGCTTGTCCCTTTCTGACTCCTTCTATACCTGCTGCTCATTTGCGGTGTCCTGGGAGGCTAAGCAGTATACACCACTACAAAGGGTTCTTCCTCCCAAAGCTTCTAGTTGGATTTGGCCAGCAGGGATCTCCACCAGGAAATCAGAGTGGGGGGCGGGGGGGAAGAGAGAGTGATCTCAGTATATTTTCTTTTAGCTCCCTCCCTGAGTGGAGTAGGACCCTCCTGGGATAAGGTGGTCATTTCCACATGGTCCTTGGTCTCCTAAGTCTACCCTCTCCTTCCTCTCACCTCTGAGGCCCAAGTGTCACAGAAGAGCCTCTCTGTGAGCAGCCCTCACCTACCCCACCATCCTGGTAACTTCCCTACACCTGCTCACAGTTTTGCAAACAGTCCCTTTATTTAACTCTCTTCAAAAACCTGCCTGTTTGGGGGGTGCCAAGCCCAGACAGCTCCAGAGACCAATCAGAGTTTCAAACCCAGGTCCTAATAACTCAGAATAAAAAATGCTTTCCACCAAACCGCAGAGCTTCCCAAATTATCTCCTTAGGAAAGCTCTGAGCCCGTAGCATTACAATAGTCTGTTTTAAAAGCCGTGGGTGGGGGGACAATCTTAATAAGATAGACAGTTATTTCCTGTCATGTAACATCTTCTTCACTAACATCAAATACCATTTCTTTGAGAACATCTAGAAGCTTTGAACTGTTCGGAAGAAAAACGCTACGTAAATCCAAGGTATTAATAACGTATCATTTTTGCCCAGTGATAAAAGCCCCAGCGTCGCAAGGCTACTATAGGATAAAGCCATTTCAACAGGAGAAAATCTTCAGGAAACAACTTCTACTACAAAGAAATTCAGTTTGTATAAAAAGTATAGGTTTGTTGAATTCATAAAGGTGTTAGAGGATTTGCTAATGCGAGGAAGAACACAAGATTACCTGCATGTGAAGAATGGAATGTTCTGTTTCCTGTGCCCCAGTCAGCGATATCATTAATGGTGCAGGTGGTCACCCAGAGCTGCTCGGTCCACCTCAATATTTGGATCCTGCAGACATCATGAAATCACTTTCCTCAATGCCAATAATATCCCCTTCTTATTGTTTTCATCCACACTGTTTCTATTTCTATTCTAAGAGGCTCACCAGGCAATTGTGGGTTCCAGTTTATTTTTCTGCAAAACTAATGATCACATAATAAAAGGTAAAAGAACGGAGCACTTTTAATGAACGCTTACTTGGACCAGGCCATCACTAAACTGTTTCTTTGCATTTTTGCAATGTACATATTTTATTTAGCTTAGTACTTACAACATACTAGACCAGTACACTTCTATTATCCTCGGGTCACAGATGAGAAAACTGAGACCCCGCATGTTTACTTATCTTGCCCAAAGTCAGATAGCTCAGAGGTAACAGAACCGAGGCTTGTCTCTGCTGCCAGCACTCAGTTTTACCCGGGGTTACACAGTCAAATGCAAACAGAGACAGGATTGCTATGCAGACTGAATGGAGCCGGCTGGGGAGGATTGTAAAACTGGGAAGCAGGTGCCCCACCTAAAGGGACAGTCACTGCCCCGCTCCAGCTGATCAATCATTCCCATAAAGAATGTGGACACAGAGTAGCCATGTCTTTGGCTTCTCAAGAGAAGTGAAAATCTCAGATATTTATAGAAGAATCTCCTGATTCTTATGTATTTACTTTGAAAGAGAGAGTGAGCATGAGCAGGGGAGGGGCCGAGAGAGAGGGAGAGAGAATCCCAAGCAGGCTCTGTGCAGTCAGCCCAGACAGAGCCAGATGCGGGGTTTGATCTCATAAACTGTGAGATCATGACCAGAGCCCAAATCAAGGGCCGGATGCTTAACTGACTGAGCCCCCCCCCCCCCCAAGGTGCCCTTGAATCTCCTGATTTTTTAAAAAATGTTTACTTGTTTTTGAGAGACAGCACGTGAGAGAGAGTAAGTGAGCCAGGGAGGGGCAGAGAGAGGGAGACACAGAATCCAAAGCAGGCTCCAGGCTCTGAGTTGTCAGCACAGAGCCTAATGCGGGGCTTGAACCCATGAACTGTGAGATCATGACCTGAGCCAAAGTCGGATGCTCAACCGAGTCCCCCCAGGCACCGCTGAATCTCCTAATTTTTAAATGTAGGTTGTCAGTTCACAAAAATAGTGTTCAAGCTAAGTTCACGGACCACAGGTCGGTGTTCTGTGCCCTTTGCTTGGCTTCTTCAGGGACAAACACAGGAGGCTCATCTCTAGAATCCCTTGACCATCCCAGCAACTTTCAAGGCCGGGAGCGGCACACAAGTCATGGAGTTGATCATGAGGGTGACCAAGCCATCCTCATTTGCCTGGACCTTCCCTGCTTTCAAAACCATAGGGCCCTTGCCCCAGGGAACCCCAGCCCCAGACAAAATGGGGCCCTTGGCCACCTGGTTAAAGCAGAGAAGTGGCTTCTGTCATCTGCAAAACTCCAGAAGGTCAAATAACCTGACCTTTAGAATGTGTCCTTTCTGGGGAATCTCACCCTCCTTGGAGGTGCTAATTTGCTAAAGCTTTTGTGTTTCCACTTCAAAAATTAAGCTGCCTCTGAAGTCAGGGTGGAACATTCCCTGGGACAGCCCCCCAAAGCAAGTTTCCCAGAAACTCTGCAAAGGAGGCAAGGAGGGCACTGGAAGACAGGCGACGTCCCCGAGAAGGCTTCTGGTTGTTATTTGTCAGAGAATCCTAATTCGAATCCAAATGGGAGGCGCCATTATCGGGAGTGCGCCATTATCGGGGACTCACACAGCTCCAGGTAAACAGCTAATGAGCAGGCTGCCAGTTCCATTTTTATCAAGAGCCCTCCGAGACTCAACCGTGCCATTTCATAAAATATGCAGATGATAGTGCGGGGAGAAGAGCAAAGGCTTTGAAAATGATTCACACAACCTAAAAATGATGTTGAAAAGGGAGGAATTAAATATTCACAAAGTGAGAGAAATTAAGGCATATTAACGGTTCGAATGTGGAAATGAAATGAATAACATGCACAGAGCTGATGAGAACGGTGTGATTACGGATCTGCCCAAAGTTTCTAATTCTGACACCGGGCGGTGCGGAGGTGCCCGCGTTGCTGGTACGCGCAACAGATGAGGTAGGGACAAGCGTCACGATGCAGACGGATCAGAAGCAAAGAGGGGAAGACACCGCAGTGATTAGCATGAGGCTCCGATCTGGGCTGAGGGTGAACTCCACGTTCACAAAATGAATACTAATTACGAGCACAAAACAGACCTTAAGTTGGCCAGACGCTCAGTGTTGAATGTGGCTATTAAGTCCATAATGAGGAAGGCAAGGGAAGGCGATAAGGCTGGAGGGGCTACGTTCGGTGAGGTCACCTTACCCTCCACTTTGCAAAAGGGGATGGAAAGCCAGACTGTGGCCCATCCAAACTAGAATTAGCAGTAATTATTATATAATATGTAATGATGAGATTTAAATGGCTAACACATTTTCTCTGCTGAGATCATTTAGACATGATTCATACAAATGATGAAATTAATAGATCTTCCTCTTTTCAGACTGCCAGGCAGCCTCAACTAGATTTTTCAACAGAGACGGATCCTAGTGAAATCATATGAATAGAGAGATTTACGGAAATTGCAGGAGGAACTGGTTCGGTGTCTAAGAACACACTGGGGTTTAGAGAAATTCACGCATTCACGTGGACGATGAGGGCATAGCTCTTGGCCCTTGCTTCTTCTTTCTTTTAATTTTTAAAAATCTACCTGTGTTTTTAAGAGGGGTTTTGGAGGTAAAGATATGAACCCAATGTCCTCAAAATAAAGAAATAACAACACCGAAGGCCAAACAAATATTTACAGGGAGGTAGAGCTGCTGTTCTTGGGTCAAAACTGCAAAAGGAAAATGTTTCTATACATAAAAATACATTTAAAATATGATAGGGAGAGGACTCAAGAAATTTAAGATTTAATACCAACGGAAAACAATTTAAGAGATGGCTGTATTTGCATATGGGGTATTCACAATTCCAGTGCATCTAAAATTTTTAAGAGAAAATTAAGGAAAAGATAAATAAAAAGGAGACAAAAAGGAAAGCTCAAAGCCATCTTTGATAAAGCACTTCTTCAGCATTTCTGCTTAAAAGCCATCATTGTTATAGGATTTGGGGATTTTTTTCCCCTCCTGCAGAAGTATAAAGCAGTTATTGGGGACATGAGGACTGACAGAGAGCCACCGTGTTTTCTGAGGGGAGAGTCCCCTAGTCCCATTCACTGCACAGCATATGAGCAAATTAACAGGCACTTGGGGAGGGAGCCCACAGTACGAGGCTCAGGCATGTAATAATTAACACAGCCTTGCTACCTCCGTGGCATCTTGGGATGAAAATATTAATCATTCACAGCTGTGATCGCCTCAAAATCTCCTATTTTATGGCTTTGACACATCCATGAATAATGCCATTTACTAGAATGTGCAGCATATCAGAAAGAATATTTTCACAGTATGGCGGCTTCTTTAGAATTCCCGGTAAACCTGGAAAGAAGCCCTGGGTCCTACAGCATCTGCACAAAACAGAATGTGACACAGCACTACGGTACACTCCACTTTACTGATCGCCTACTATGTGCCCGAAATTCCGTGTGTTCTTTGTCGAAGCCTTACAATGGCTCTACGAGGGCAGTGTTGTTACGTGTCTATCTGTACATGATGAAATGGGGGGTTGGGAGGTTAAGGTTAAACAGCCAAAGATGTAGAGGCAGGGTGTGAACCTCCGTCTGCTTTGCTCCAAAGCCTGTGCTCTTCCCGCAGCATGGAGTTCAAAGGCAACTTTAAATATAGCCGTGACATTGGTTTCCACCGTGGCCCTGCCCACTGGGTCTCCGGGGGATCCCCTTGGCAATTAATTCTCTTAGGGAATCCATTTGGAATTTCTTTCTACCCTGCTTCTTCTTTTGAGGCCCCTTCTTTTTCATTCTTTCTACCCTTGACTTGAGCACGCTTGTCCAAGTGCACGCCCTGGCCAATGCATTCTCCACACCGCAGTTGAGAGTGAGGATTTCTCAATGAGAATCGAGTTGGGATCTCCCCTGTCTAGAACCTTCACACTTTTTCTCCTTACACCGAGGACGGTGGTGGGCAATAGTGTGTCTACGGTGCCCCAGGTCATCTTCAACATCCTGTGCCCCCAGCCTCATCTCCTGGTTTCCTCCTTCGAGGTCTTGTCACTAACATCCAGCAAAGAGATCTCTGCATTCCTCAGAACTGTGGATCTCATTCCATTTCCAGCCATCCCAACATGCTGAGATGTCTCTGCCCAGAACACCGCTCTTCCCACACCTCAGCTAGTTCCTCCTTGTTCTGGGGATCTTCCTTCCCTTACATGTCACCTTCTCAGAGCTGACACTTTTAACTGCCTAGTCTACTTGGAGTTTTCTAGATGCTCTCATAACCCTGTGTTCTCCCTGGCAATTGCCATGATCAGAATTATCCTCTGTGTGGTTGTTTGTACCATAACATCCGGTCCTCATGCAAGATTTTAAACTCTGTGATGGCAGAGACTATGTTCTCTGGCTCATGCACAAGGTAGGTGCTCAATAAATATGTGTGGAGGGAGGGGGGAGTGATGGAGGAAGGAAGGGAGGGGGGAGGGGGGAGGGGGGAGGAGGGAGGGAAGGGATGGAGAGAGGAAAGAAGGAAGGAAGGGAAGGAGGGAGGAAGGAAAGGAGAGAGGAAGGGAGGGAGGGAGGACTGGCTGAAATATCTTCATTTTAGCCAGAATCCTTTCTGCCTCCATTTTCTGTGTTGTCTAACCCCGCACGGGAAGTCCTGCCTTGTTGATGTTCACACCACTTGACAACAAGCAGGAACTATTGCTCATGACCAGTGTTGTTTTGTCAGGAGTGGGGAGGCTGAGTTTGTGTCCTTGGAGAATCATCTGGCTGCAGGAGCCTTGACTCCCCTGGGGCCCCCATGCCGTGTCCCGCACACCCTCTTAGGGGCTTGTCACAAGACACTGCGATTGCTTATTTGCGCGACTGGCTCCCTCCCTCATCGGACTGTGAGCTTCCCATGGTCAAGGACTTACCTGGGGCGTGTTTGCGTCCCTTCAGGGTCCAGCACAGGGCCTGCCCACACGAGGTACTTGGCACATGGCTGTCAAAAAACAATTCCCGTCATTAATGACTCAGTGAGTCCTTGAATGTATAACTAGAGGAATTAGTAAATTAATGAGTTAATAAAATAAGTCAACGTGTAAAAAACAATTATGCACCCAAGTATTTCCTGAAGTGTAGTGCTTAGCCCACTGGCGGTACACGGGAGTTTAGGAATACGTAAACTAACTTTTAAATTTTAGTTGCTAAGGGACAAAGAAAAGGATGTTAGGAAAAAAAATTAACCCGCATTTTAAATCGCTTATATCATTGATACGGTTATATGGGATGAATTAAGTTAAATAAAACTATTAAGCAAATACAGTACTATTGCAGGTGCTGATGTGGCAAAAATCATGAAAATGGGACATAAATGTGAGAGGTTGGGAGCACATGGTTTGAAAACGAATGGGGAAAATCGCTAAGATTTGATGAACTTTTACTATGTTCCAGGTGGTGTTTTTTTTGTTTAAATGTTTATTTATTTTAGAGAGAGAGAGAGAGAGCACGTGCACACGTGAGTGGGGGAGGGGCAGAGAAAGAGGGAGACAGAGGATCCAGAGCAGGCTCTGTGCTGACAGCAGTGCGCCAATGTGGGGCCTGAACCCACGACATCTGCAAGATCATGACCTGAGCGGAAGTCAGATGCTTAACCGACTGAGCCGCCCAGGCACCCCTGTCCCAGGTGGTGGTTCAAGCACTGACCTGTATTAAATCAGGGAATCTTCATAAAAGCCCTATGAGTAAAATCTGTCCCATTTTACAGGTGAGGATATGGAAACTGAGATAGAGAGAGGGGCCATCTTTACCCAGGGTTGTATCACCGATAAGTGTGACCAGGGTTCAAATCCAGGTAGAGCCTGAGGTCTTAAAGACAGCACCTCTCGGACTCTGGCAGAGAAGGTTAAAAGGAGCAAAGGGGCAAACGTGTGGGACAGTGAGGGGTCACAAGAAAGGGAATGACGAACAGTGGAGCCGGGGGCCTTCCCTGGGCGCGACTCAGAACCAGGCAGGAGGCTGCAGGGACCCTCACTCGCCCTTTTTCTGCAGCCACAGGAGTGCAGCGATCACTCCGGACACCCACGTGGGGGCCATGTTCTCCCATTGCATCTGTTTGTGGCTCAGGAAAGAGGAAGATGCCCCATTTTTCTCCACCAGTGTCTGAGGGGCGTCTCTCTGGGCTCTGACGTCCGACTAAACAGGTGGATGTGCGGTGGACCCATTTGGTCCTGGACGATCCTGCTTGCACCCGTATGGCAGGAGAGAGAACAAAGGGGTCCTCGCGGCGGCCATGGCGACCCAGGGGAATAGGACAGAGAGCCACCCCTACCCACTCAGAAAAACACGTGTCTCTTCTTACTTAGTGATTCTCTTAGAGAGTTCGGCATCCTTCCCAGGCACCAGGATCATATTGGCCACAACTATTCAAAAATCAACTAACTCCCCTTCCCTTTCCAAATCTTTTTGTCACACATCTCCTGCACCTGACGTGTTCCCCATATTGCTCTTTATGCAAATCCTAAGTCTGAATTCTATCTAGTTCCCTTATTAGCTGTGGATCACCTGGTAGCCTGCCTGAGTTCCGGCGCCCTTCCCCGGGTTTACACAGAAATGATATTAGCCCGTCCCCCACCTTATCGGGTCTCTGTGAGGAGTAACTAGAATGACTGAATTGAAGGCAGGCATGTAAACTATGGTAACTGCGTGTGTTAACCCTCAACATATGGCGGCTTGTATCCTGTACCGGTTTGATGGCAATGCGTGTGCTCAGGAGTGCAACATTTATTTTTCTATCTCTGCACTTTATTTCAATGGCAAGCCTTTTGTCACCAAGTGAAAGAAACTTAATTGATTCAGGCTCTCACCTCTTCCCTTTCCTTGAGGTTGACACTTAAATTCCAGAGACTGGGTTTCTGATCACCGGTCACTGTTCCCTATCTATATGGATATACAACAATATGCCCTTATTCAGTCTTGAACAGGAGAGTTGAAATTACCTCTCCTCGCCACAAAATGCAAGGCCCGGTCAGCAAGCCCCTGACACTTCTAGGCCATATTCGGATAGAAGTAACTTTCTGATTCTCTCTACTTTGCACGACAGTAGAGGAAATCTCTGAACGATGCATTAGAGCTATCTGCATGTCGGGGCCCCTGGGTGACTCAGTCGGTTGACTGGTTTGTGGGTTCGAGCCCCGCATCGGGCTCTGTGCTGACAGCTCAGAGCCTGGAGCCTGGAGCCTGCTTCGGATTCTGTGTCTCCCTCTCTCTCTCTGACCCTCCCCCACTCATGCTCTGTCTCTCTGTCTCTCTCAGAAATAAACATTAAAAAAAAGAACTCTCTGCACATCATCCTGCATCAGTCCAGATTGGGAAGCACAAAAGATGAACGCACCGAGGCGCATGACGGTTGTTGGAGGAACGGAGGTCACCTTCCAGGATGGCTCCAGAATCCGCGCTGCAGGGCCGGCCCGCAGACATCAGGGATGTGGAGAATCAGGAAACTGCCACCAGAACTATTGGCTCCAAAACCACTTCCTGACCCGGGATTAAGAAGCTGCTTCACGACGGCCAGCTCCAGGGTCCCCGGGCCACGTCTGCGCTGGCAATAGCAGAGGGGCCTGGCCGTCCGCCTGCGACACCCGCAAAATCCGCATCCAGATAATGGCACTGCTTTTAAGACCTGCCTACAAACCGCAGTCTTCCATGACCGCGCTTTCCAGAAGGAACCGCAGAAGCAGGTGGAAGGTAGCCTCTGCCTCGTTCCCACCTCTGTCTCTCAGAAAAAGTGCAAGGTGGCACAAGAAAGAGGGAAGGAGAGAGAACCTGCAGACAAGTACCGAGGAACTGTCCCCCCACCTCCTCGAGGACAGCCCCCTAAGACCCTGGAGAAGAGGCCCTGAGGTGAGCTGATCCCACAAGAACCACACAGATGTCACATAGTTCTTCACGGGCGTTGAGCTGCTGCATGAGGACAGGGGGTGACCTGGCACCTGCGGTCTTGTTCCCAGGTTTTGCAGACTCTAGATTTGTGACTTTTGTCACCTAAGCCCTTTCCAGTGCCTTAGCCTGTCGATGTTCTCTCTACAACCACTCACCTCGTGTTATTGCCACCCATTTTACAGGTGAGAAAACTGAGGCCAACATGGCTGAAGTATCCAGTGTCGTGTGGTTTTGTTGATGTTAAAACTTCTTCCGTTTGGATCCTCCTTTAAAAAAGAATTCCAGGGGCGCCTGGGTGGCTCAGTCGGTTAAGTGTCCACCTTCGGCTCAGGTCATGATCTCACGGTTTGTGGGTTCAAGCCCCGTGTCGAGCTCTGTGCTGACAGCTCAGAGCCTGGAGCCTGTTTCGGATTCTGTGTCTCCCTCTCTCTCTGCCCCTCCCCTGCTCATGCTCTGTCTCTGTCTCAAAAATAAATGAACTATAAAAAAAAATTAAAAAAAAAAAGAATTCCAAATTACTGAAACAAAATTACACAAGAAAGTAACTATTGGGAATGAGAAAATACATGCAGCTGAATTATAAATTTTAAAGAGCTAAAACCACAAACACACACGCCAAAATCTGAAAAAATAACTCAATATTTTAGTAACAGCCTGACATCTCGGAAAGATTTTTCCTATATTTTTTTGGTTTTGTTTGTTTTTGTGGGGGCTTTTTTTGTTTCTGTTTTTGTTTCTGTTATTTTGTTTTGTTTTGTTTTTTTTGCATCATGCTCTTTGATTGTCTTGTCCGGACAGAGATTTTATAAAATATCTTTCTATAGAGAAAATAGAAAAATAACGTCATCCTTTCCCATCATGGTTGATCAAAACCCTTTCTATTATAGGTAGTTTGCAAATGTTTATGTGAGTTTTATATCTCAGAGGTAATGTCGCATACATTTTTAGAATAGTTCTCAGTTTGGGGAAAGCCTCCATCAAGTTTCTTTCCTGTGTAAGCTGTAGGATTTCAGGGAAATTCCAAGTTTTTCATGGAATGACTAACCTGAAACACTCTTTGAATGAACAACCCCCAGTTATCAGTTTGTCATGATGTTCTTATTTTATGGTGTATTTTGCATTTTACGGTCTCTCATTTATGCTAGTATTCTGTGTCATATTAGCGAGGAATTTAAACAGTGGCATTATGATAGTTTCTTTTAATTTCCCTCAAAACAGAAAAAATAACGTGTGGTGCATTTATTTTTTTCTTTATCTTTTAAAAATTTATTTGAGGAGAGAGCACAAGCTGCAGAGGGGGCAGAGAGAGAAGGACAGAAAGAATCCCAAGCAGGCTCCGCACTGACGGTGCAGAGCCCGACATGGAGCTCGAACCCACGAACTTGAGATCATAAGCTGAGCCAAAACCAAGAGCCGGACAACGGGGCCACCCAGGTGCCCAGTATGGTGCATTAATAATTGTGTCTGCTGCACGAGTGAGTATCCTTCTATCCTCCTGAGGGCACAGAGTGTCCAAGTGGACTGTTGATGGGAATCCTATTCTCCACTTACTAGTGTACATATCTGATGCTCGGAAGAATTTTCCACAGACCAGCGTGCCACTCTTTACCTTCCTAACCCTATTTGTCTTCTACTGACCATTGGCAGTACAGACACCTTAAGATATCTTCACATCACAGGGCTGCCATTGGCCTCGCGCCTTCTCACAACGGCACTGGGTTCATTGACACAGTAGGTGTAGGGGTGTTTCTAGAAGCCACTCCAAACCAGGATACTAGCAGGACCTTGACTGTAAAGGAGGTGACGGAGGAGCACATAAATAGATCATACCAACCCCCAAAGGAATTTGTCCTCCAACCATACTTCCTGTAACTGGACCTTAAAATACCAGTGGTCATTCTGATGCCACTCAACTCAAAGGTTAAGTATGGCCAAGGCAAAGTTGGAGAGGAAATAGACAGCATCTTAGCCGATTCTGCTGCAAACATTTTACTTGCACAGATGTTACAGATACGTATCGCCATGACAACACGTTAGAAGGACCCCTCCCAGGGCCTGAAATGTGAGAGTCTCTGAAGCTCAAGCTTGTTTGGCCTCAAGGTACAGCCAGAAACGCAGACCCCGAGCTTCTTTCCACCGTGCCTGAAGACCTCCCTGTTCCACGAAGCATCTGTCTAGTCTGGGGACATCTGCCTGCCCTATATTAGCCACAATTAATAATCAGAGGCAGAGACGTAGCCACTTAACGTATATCAACCACTCTTCTGGGAGGGAGCTGTCATCCTCTGGTTCTCTTTTCCCGAGATAGGGAAATTGATAGGTCACCAGTGTCTGCGAATAGCACTCAAAAGGTATCATATTTATTCTAGCTGCAGCTTCAAATCAGTGGCTATCTGCTATGAAGAACATCATTCTATAAAACACATTTGGTCTTCATTTTACAAATGCTCCTGAAGGGAACATATGGTAATCTGTTTAACTTTGTATTCCACAGAGATATTTAAACCCCATCCACCAAACTCTCCTGCTATTTTTATTATAAAATTCATGTCCTTTTTATACCCTAAATACCGTCCCCCCCACCCCCCCCCGCTTAGATGGTGAAAACTACCCGAGGCTACAAAACTACCCTGTTTACCATCAAATTCATGAGTCACGCCCTATGGTCATTAAATACAACAAAAATATTATTCACAAGGGGGTTGACAAGTATATACAGGCAGAGTCCATATTCTTTTGGGTTTCAGGCATGAATGATGTTGAAGTTATTTGTTTTTTGTTTTTTGCTTTTTTTTAATCAAAACCCATGCTAACCAAAGCTCTCAATTTGATCTTCTGAATTATTTCTCTCCTGTTAGAAGCTAACTCCTGCAAGTTTTTCTCCATTGTCCATTTTTGAGGCTATATTTCAGAGTCTGATTACTTTCCCAGAAAGGAATATTGCTTCTCCTTACTTCTATTCCCCCATCCATAGAGTGGTTTAAAGCACTCATTCCACTTCTTAAATATCCCAAAGCTCACTGCCCTTCCCCACTCCCAGTGAGAGCTGGATGACAATGGGAATGCCAGGCCTCCATTCTAATGAGAGTTATTGATGTTCAAACCGTAAAACAGAGCCGGTGCTTAATTGGGAGCTGCTTGCCAATGCAAGGAAGAAAGCATTATTCTTAAAATTTGGCTTAGGGAAGAAAAAGTAGAGTTTCTCAAAAAAAAAAAAAAATCAACGCAGTTCCTTCTCCCGACTTGTCTCTCCATATGCATATCACCATTTATGAAAGATGGTCTATGACCAGGTGATTCTCTGTGGTCAAACATGTTTGGAAAACACTTCATTTTAAACCCTCCACATCAGCTTTCATGATGCACATTAGCATATTTAAGGCTCTAGAAGTCTTTCACTAAAACAAACAAAATTTAACTTTTTTGTTGTTAATTTCCCAATTGCCCTTGGTCATGTGAGTCTCCGACAAAACTAGTACTCCACAAATCACACTCCGGGTAATGTTGCCATAATTGATTTTTTTCTGATTTTTTAATGGCATATTATGCCTTTAATGAGTAGATTTTATGCAATAGAGGAGAATCTCAATAGGCTTCAGATCATTTGATTCAACTCATTTTTTTAAGATTGAGAAAAATGATAGAAGATATGCTTGCATAAAATAATGTGGAAATTTTACGTAAGCTTCAGAATAAAGTACCAGCATTCAGAGTTTGGGTTGTGATGGCCTTGAGTTGCCTTTCTGTAACAGTCCCAAATCATAATTCGTGGGCAACTAACCAAATACTCATTTACTCATTTATTGTTCACTTATCATTCTTTTATTTATTGAGCAACTACAAAATGCCAAGCACTGTTGTGGGCCTTGAGAGACCATAGATAACTTGCTCATAGGGAGCTTGTAGCCCACTAGGAAACTAATATTCATAAATAATAACACAACCACCCATACTTAATTTTAATTGATGTAAGTTCTATAGAAAAGAAGAAACTAGTCAGTGATAATATATAACAGGAGAGCATGATCCAGTCTTGGGGGAAGAGGGAGATATCTGGGGGGTGGGGGGTGCTTCCTGGAGGAAGTAAGATTAAGCTATCACTGAAAAGATGATTTGAGACAGATCAAGGTGAAGCAAGAAGAAAGAGTGTTGTAGCCCCCAAAATTAGAATATGCAGAAAGAAATTTCAATTTCAAAGAAATGGAAGGCCATGTGGCTGGAACCCAGAGAGAAAAAGAGAGAAAGACGAGAGGAAGCTGGAGAGGTAGCTAGGGGCCAGATCTTCTGAGGCCTGGAAAGCCAGTAAATATATATGAGAATGTTTATTCCAACATCAGTGTGAAGCACTATCGATCAAACCTTTCAGTTTTGAGGTGACATTAAAGGGGGTTCTTGGTTTGGAAAACAAAATAGATTCTATCCTAAGCCCTGTAAGCATTTTTTAAGCTTACATGCTTAAAATTCCATCCAAGTAAAGGATAAGAATTAAGCAGCCCAGGGCACCTGGCTGGCTCATTCAGTGGAGCATGAAACTCTTGATTTGGGGGTCATGAGTTTGAGTCCCAAGTTGGGGGTAGAGATTACTAAAATATAAAGAGAGGAAGAAAGAAAGGGAAAGAGAGAGAGAGAGAGAGAGAGAGAGGAAGAAAGGAAGGAAGGAAGGAAGGAAGGGAAAGAAAGAGAGAGAGAGAGGGAGGGAGGGAGGGAGGGAGGGAGGGAGGAAGGAAGGAAGGNAAAGAAAGAGAGAGAGAGAGGGAGGGAGGGAGGGAGGGAGGGAGGGAGGAAGGAAGGAAGGAAGGAAGGAAGGAAGGAAGGAAGGAAGGAAGGAAGAATTAAGCAAATGAAAGAGATCTAAGTTATGCAGGATGAACCCAGTCAGTTTAAATCCAAAAATTCATCATGATACAAGAATGTTTTGCTGCCTAAGCAAAGGCTGGATCCCACGTAAAAGCAACTGCAAGTTGCATCACCCAATCCGTGTGGACTGCAGGATGGCTGTGGCCCCAAATCCACTTTACCTATTATCCCTCTCGGCTACATCTGAAATATATCGGCGCTAATCGCAGCAAGTGAATGGGGAGAAAAGGTGGGATTTCCATCTCTTTAGTACAATAATCTTCTCAGAACAAGTCATCCTCATAAATAATTCCATATTATCCCAGTCACACTGTCTGGATATCTGGGACTCATTTAACGAAATGGTTAGCTTTAAATATTTCCGGAAGAAGCCTTTTAAAATTCAGAGCATATGTCATCAAGACTAGAGGTCAGGGTTTGTGATCAAATATTATGCCCTCGGACGTGAAATACTGTGTATGACCTGTGACCAGAAGAAGGACAGTCTCCCAGAAGTTACTAGCTGGTTCTGGGGAGGCAAATGCCTGCTTGAAATTACTTAAGATGAATAATAATACGGATAAAATCGCCTTAATTCTCCAAACCATCCCATTTGTCTCTCTCATCTCTGCAAAATATCACTTCCTAGATACAAGGCACTCACAGACGAGCAAAACCTCGCCTTTTCTCTATGCCTCGTTGTCCATATCCGAGCAGACTCGAAGCCTTGCTAGATTTATCCAACAAGGTCTACCTGGTGCCTCTCCTTCCCAGGTTCAAACCCAGACTAGTCTCCATCACATCTTTTCAGAGAGGTAATTGGGATGTCCCAGAGAGAGCTAACTTGCAAAGTGAGTCTGGATATACAGCTACTGTCCTAGTGTAATGACAGGACCATGGGGCTTTTCTACCAGAAAGAGAAGGGCTCAGATCCAGGCTAAAATCTCAGAGAAGTCACTGTCCTTCTCCGAGCCTTGTTTTCTCCATCTACAAAATGAGCATGAAGCCAGGTTGGGGCCGTACTAGTAACGGCAGTTACGAGTCTGAGACCTAGAGGCAGATACTCCTGAGTTCCATTCATGGCTCTCCCGTGTGATTTGGGGAAAAAATTGTTGGACCCCTATATACCTCAGTTTTCTAATCTAGAAAATGGGGCTAATAGTAGTAGGTTGGTTGTGAGGACACAATGACACTATACATATAAAATACTTAGGATGGCCTCCTGTACCAAGTGAGCACCCAGTGGTTATTATAAGCACCAAGACTACCCGAGGTCCCCCAGGGCTCATCCAGATGGCACCTCAGCAGAGGCATTCTGGTCCTTCAGGACCATCTTCTCCTAATGCCATGTGCCTCTTGCAAAGTCATGGTCTAGCCCCTCTCTCCCACAGTTGCTGACAGATGCACCACTTCCCTTAGCTCTGAACTCCTCCCCAATCTTGCAAACCCCTTGCTGTCCCTTGAGGCAGCCCGTTTTCACCCCTTTCCTGGCTTAAGTCAGGGCCGAGGTCTTGTTTCGCATACATGTAATCGGCAATGACGATTTCTTGGCAACAAATAGATGATGGCGTTTGTAGTGCTGCTGAGTAAAGCTGCGTTCTCACTGGGTCTGATCTTCGCTTGAAGAAGTCCCCGCTCGCTCCCCTGCCAGGTGGGGAGCTGTCGGCCCTGCTGCAAACTCAGCCCCACACAGAAGGGGGTCAGTACCCCCTCCCCCACAGCATAGAGCCCGCAGTGTCCAATTTCGCCTGGGCGTGTACAGACTCAGGGTCCTAACTTCCCAGAATGAATCCAAGAGGTGGGGAGAGGGGGTAGAATTCACATATTGAAAGTTTTCCTAGTTTTATGAGGTTCTTTCTTTGGATGTACTAAAGTCATGCAATAAATGAAATTTTTTAATAAAGTCAAGTTCTTGCTTTTTGCTCTATTCTTAATTTTTTAATTTTTTAAAAAAATTGTTTTTATTTTTTGTTTTTTAAATTTTTATCAATTTCTATTCTTTTATGTTTATTTAATTTTGAGAGAGAGAGAGAGAGAGAGAGACAGAGGTGTGAGCGGGGGAGGGGCAGAAAGAGAGAGAGGGACACAGAATCCAAAGCAGGCTCCAGGCTCTGAGCCATCAGCACAGAGCCCGATGTGGGACTCGAACTTACGAAGTGGGAGATCGTGCATGACCTGAGCGAAAGTCCGATGCTTAACTGACTGAGCTGCCCAGGTGCCCCTTAAACAGTTTTAATTTTTCATATTTTTGGTGTGGGAAATATAGTGGGAGCAGCCTGTTACAGTGTTCAGGAGCAAGAATTACACTCCCTGGGTGTCCACCTCAGATTTTATTAGTAACCTCACTCAGGTTCCTCATCTCCAAGTTCTTTTCTTGTCTATAAATTGGGTGATAATAATAATTCTTCATAAAATTGTTAATACACATAAATGGCTAGAATATTGCCTGGCACATAACATTCATCAATTAATGTGAGCTACTAGTACTAGTTGTTACCTCAATGACAGAGTAACCAGATCTAAAATTAGATCCCCAACCCCCCCACCCCCGAACTAGTTTAAATCTCACCACTAAGTATGTTCTTGTAAGTTTCCTTTATTGGCTTTGTGTGTGTGTGTGTGTGTGTGTGTGTGTGTGTGTGTTCACATGTGTTACCGGCTAAATGCCAGGCCCTGTACCATGAGGTAGAAAGAGAGATGTAAAGATAGATCAGATCCCTGTTTCTCTGCAAGGGAAGAAAAAACAGATAACAAATATGTAAACAAAATGATTTGATATATGTGTCTTATGAAGCTCAAAATGCAAGATAACATGATGGAAAATCCATAGAGGGACAATTTTTGATCATGAAGGAGGCTCTTTTACACTGAGACCCAAATATAACAAATGAATTCTCATGTAAAAAACAAAACAAAACAAAACAAAAAAACAGGAGAATAGAAGACAGATGGGAAAAATATGAGTCATCAAGTACTTATCGGAATAATATCTATCCCACTAATGTAGACCATAGAGTGGGACAGTGGGCTGTTTTGGTAAGTAAAGGTTTATTGGGACACAGACACATCCATGTTTTTACCTGTCGTCTACACCGCATTCATGCTCCAGCTGCACAGTTGAGTAGTTGTGACAGAACCCAGATGGCCCGCCAATCTGAAGTGTCTACAACCATGCCCTTTATAGTAAAGCGTACCGACCCCTGGTCTAGATCACAGGACCCATGAGGGTTAAGGACCACATTCGGCCCGCCCTGCTGCTTCCCTCAACCAGAAGATCCCAGGAAATAGCTGGAGAGGAAGTAAATGCAGGACATGTTTGTCCCCGTGTGAATCTGCTTAGATTAAATGAAATCTCTTGAAATGATAGCTTCAGAGCACAGAGTTTTCCTTCAGGAGAACCTCGCTGGCTCCCACGTGTCCAGAGAAACAGTAACTAGAACTGGTGGCTCCGACAAGAGCCACACGTTTTATCTCCCCCGATGAGTTTCCCGCAAAGTGCTCAGACCAAGTCCGGTCCAGGCTGAGGCGCGGCGGCAGTTCTGTAGGATGCCAGCCGGTCTGGCAAAAATACGGAAGTGCGAGGAAATTGCCCTCTTCACCAGCTTTGAAGATAACTCACTGTGTGCATGATGTAAATTCAAAGCAGCATCCCCTCTGCCTGAAATGGGCCAGAATTTGCCAATCTGAGCATCATCAAGTTCTTGGGCCAGAGCAGTGTGTGCTGTGCATTGTAGAATGCTTTGCAGCATCCCTGGTCCCTTCCTGCCAGCTCAAGGTAGCTCCAGTCCTCCAGATTTGGCAATGGTGTCTCCGGACAGGGCTAAATGGCTCCAGAGGGTTACAGTGTGATGAGGGAGTGAGAGCACCCTCAGCTGAGAAGTACTGGCACCCACTGAAAGTGCCCTCCTCTTCCTGTTGCAACTTTTAGACTTGGACAGCAAATCTTCTCAAAAACGCGTGCTTAGAGAGCTGTATATTCCATATCTGATGCTCAGCTTTGCAATTCAAGCCACCCTGAATGTGTGTACTTTCACATTCACCAAGGTGGGGCGTAGGTGCCAGTTACAAATGACAATGTTGGGGGGCACCCGGGTGGCTCAGTCAGTTAAGCATCTGAATCTTGATCTTGGCTCAGGTCATGATCTCACAGATTCCTGAGTTTGCGCCTTGCACTCCCTCTCCCTCTCTCTGTCCCTGCCTTGCGCACATTCTCTCTCTCTCTCTCTCTCTCTCTCTCTCTCTCTCAGAATAAATAAACTTATTTTTTTAAACGACAATGTTGGCAGTTCGCAAAAACATCATGGAGGATAATTTTCTCTCCTAGGGGCATAAATGTTTTTTTAATTGTTAAATTTAATCTGAGGCTGCGAGTGAGTCCTGTGTCCTCTTTGGAGATGACGCGGTGTTCTGGTGGTTGTTTTAAAAACTCTCAGGGACAAATGCAGCTGGGGAGCTGTGATCCCTTTGCAGCTCCTAGATCAGGCATGTTAAGAAACCCTTGAGTTCTCTCTCTGCTTCTCATAAAACCTGACCTTAATCTACCTGCCGGCACATAGCTGTTGTTCCACAAACTCCAATACCAAGGGCAGATGCACACACGGAAGACCCAGGAGGTGAGCCCAGAAGGAAAGAGAGGAACAGGGGAGTAGCAAGGGTGGTATCTAGGTGAATCCTGCTTTTGCTTTGTTTTGTTTTTCCAACAAAAAAAAGCAAACATCATTAATATGACCTCCTGGGGAAGGAAAATTCTGACTAGTGCCATCTTGGTCTAATTGGACAATAAGCCTCACATCCATGATTCCTTAGGATGCTGTATATTTCCAAAATCAGTGGAATTTTTGATACAGTACACTTTATTATTATATATCAGATAATTTCTGCAATGATCTCCTAATGAAGAATAGATCATAGCTTGTAAACCAGCAACCTATAAATATATATTGTATATATAGCATATACGTATATAAAAATACATATATACAGGCATATATTTCACTCACATTTTGGTTTTAGCTGTGAATTATCAACTTTGTAAAAAAGAGAAGCTTCTCAGGGCACCTGGGTGCTCAGTCAGTTGAGCATCAACCAATCTTGATTTCGGCTCAGGTCATCATCCCAGAATTGTGGGATTGAGCCTTGCATTGGGCTTCCTCCTGAGTGTGGAGCCTGCTTGGGATTCTCTCTCTCCCTCCCTTTGTGCCTCCCCCCCACTCATGCTCTAGATAGATAGATATAGGTAGGTAGGTAGGTAGGTAGGTAGACAGACAGACAGACAGACAGACAGATAGAAATTTCTCATGAAAAAAGATGTGGATCCCTGGCTTCTCTTCAAAATCCAAAAGATGCCCCAACACCACCACACCTACCTCCTTGAATGGTGATGATCCACGGGAGGTGAACAGCATGGCGTGTGCTCCCCAGTTTACCACACTCCCCACCACCCCCCAGGATGGATCCTTGCCTAATTCCCACACTCAGGTTAGCTGCCTGGAACCCATGGGCAGTTTTGCTCACAGCTGTAAGTAGAGACTGATTTTATCTTTCTCTTTGGCCTCTTCAGCAGCCAGTCCAAGTCTCTTTTTTACTTTCAAATAAGTTTTCTCCAAATCTCTTTTTACTTTCAAATAAGTTTTCTCCAAATTTATTGCTTTTGTGAACGTATGCCCAACGAATCTTACCCAAATTTCTTAGTCCGGCCATTTTCTCCACTCGAATGTATCATATGTCACGTATGGCAGCATTTCCCCAAATGTACGCCATGAAACAACCTATATTATGTAGAGAAAATAAAAGAATACTGTGGTTGGATGAATTAAGCAAATGCTTAATTACATGTACACCATGTTAAGTCTCTTTAGCTGTACTTTTCAGAGCCTATAAAATGCAAAGATGTCTATGAGTTTCCAAGAGGGGGCAGGTATGTGAGCAAGTCCTAGTTAGCCATAGAACTTTGGAAAGCCGTGCTCTCTTATCATATTTGCTGATCTTTAAAAAAAAACTGTGTGTTCATAGTCTCCAATATTTTTGCTAACTGTTTCCAACCACAGATAAATTGCAGAGAAGGGAGGGCTAGACATGGGGTGGAGACCAATTTTTTCTCTTGCAAGCTAAGATCATTGAGAAGTAAAATGTAGCCATCATCAACACACACACCTTCGCATAGAAATCATTTTAATCACCCCAAAGTAGGAAAAACAGTAGCTCCCACTGTTTTTCAAGGCCCACCCTTTAAACTGAATACATTTGGCTTATAAAATGTGTGCTATGTTTCTCTTATTGCCTTTACTTCATTGAAGATCTGTAACAACTTTGTCACCGACTGTCACCAACGTGCAAAACTGAATTTGGGCAACATTGGTCTATGTTATGCTAAATCTGGCACCAATACCATCTCAAAAGCCACAGTGAAAATAGTTCACACATGAGGGGAGAGACAGTCAGCCTCCGAGGCAGGGTTTGTTGGGAGGATGTGGAAACACACTGAAGCAGAAGGCAGAGAAAATAAGCAAGTGGACTTGGCCTTGGAGTGGCTTTCACAGATTCCTTTCGCTGACCTGATCATCTCACATTGGGATTCCACTGGGGAGGTTTTGCAATCTTGCCTCCGCTGTGGGTGCTGCCCTTTGTGGCCTGGCACTGATGGGAACGGGGCAATGATCATGATGTCAAGTGAATGACCATAACAGTTGGGGTCAGAACAAAGACAAACAGAAGAGGTACTTCATGTGATGAGCCACTGTAGTCCACAGCCTTGAAAATAGGGTATTTAAACCATTTTGGGATGAAAGAAGTTGAGGATGCTTATGCTGAGTGTAAGGAGAAGCAGCATAAGGTACCAATACATCCCAATTATCCATTGTATCGATAAGTTTTGCCCTACGGCTAGTGGGTTGTTATTTCTTGCTGGAGCACATTTCTTGAGTTGTTCTAAGTAGATTTGGGAAAATCCTAGTGTATTTTATAAAGTCTCTCTCTCTCTCTTTGTGCCATTTGACCCTTAGCCAGTTGATTAGAATGATAAAACATAGAGCCTCCAAATAATCCATTTCTATTTTTAAGGACTTATTCCCTCCTTTTTATTGTTTTACAGATTGATTTCTCCTCAAGAGATCAGTAAATCCTTGAGGGCAGGAATGGAAACACACATATTAGGATCCTCATCGCCCAATGCCTACTAAGTCTTCACTAAATGTCTTGGCGAAAACCAGATGAATGTGAAGGAAGGTATTAAATGAAGACCAGAAGATGGTGTATTTCATTTTATTTTCATTTAGCACTTTTATTTTGAGGTAATGGTGAACTCCCGTGCAGTTGTAAGAAATGATTCAGAGAGCTCCCACGCACCCTGAACCCAATTTCCCCTAACTTAGTTCACATCTTGCCAAACTGTGGCACAATATCGCCACCCTGGCATTGACATTGATGCCCTCAAATAGAGAATGTTCCCATGTTCTCAACATTCCAAGGATCCGTCATGTAGCCATTTCTTTCCTGTTTCCAGGTAGAAATCCAGATTCCCCATTCTGTCTCTGTGGACACCAGCACAGGAGCGCTAAGATTCTTCATTCCTTCTGGATGAGCGTGGGATTTCTAGCTCCCCGCTGGGCTCTGATGACGCCGCAGGTGGAGGGATGGGTTGGCACCGGTGGGCAGTGGTGGTCGTCCTGTCTCTCCCTGGTGTGTCCCCTAATACCAACCAGGTGGGAGTATGGGGCACCTCATGACAGCCTCATGAAAGGGAAGGAGCAGCTTCCCATTAGCCTTTGCTGGTGGGAGTGAGGTTGGAGCCATATTTCTTTCTCTGGCCATTTAAGTGTCTTCCCTCTTATTAGGCTGCCCCTTTTATTTTTAATTTTTTTTTTTTTAATTTCTAGGAGAGAGAGAGAGACAGAGAGAGAGTGTGGGAGCAGGGAAGGATCAGAGAGAGAGGGAGTGACAGACTCTGAAACAGGCTCCAGGCTCTGAGCTGGCAGTCAGCACAGAGCCCGACGCGGGGCTCGAACCCATGAACTGCGAGATCATGACCTAAGTGAAAGTCGGACGCTTAACCGACTAAGCCACCCAGGCGCCCCATGGCTGCCCCTTTTTTGATACTTGGGCTAGAGAGAACAGCACTCTTCTGTGCACCTGTTGGCGTTGCTGGGTTTCTGGCTTCTTTGCCTCCCAGTGTGGGTTGCAGGATGTGAAAAGAAAACCCAGGAAACTTGCCACCACCTCATCCTTCAGTCCAGAGGCTCCTCGCTGCTCTGCCTTCTTCTCTTTGCTTTCTTCTCTTCAACTCTTAGTGTCTTCTTAATTTAGTTACATACACAATATCCAGGGTCTTTACTTGGAATAGGGAAAGTTACATATACTCTATCCTTCTGGAAAGGAAAGCCTTCACTTTACATTTACAAACGGAAACTTTTTTAAAAAAATCCTTGACTTATAATACATTTCAGTGTTATTCTTAAAGACTGTGTGCGGGTTTTATGTAAATGGACACTTATTCAAATATTATTTTACTTTTCATCCATCTACAAGCAGTTTCAATCAAAATCTAACTGGTGAGTCACGGGAACCCCATAGTCAATTTAATACATAATATAACTTCTATTTCAAAAACAAATTCCCACTCACCCTCACTTTCTTACACACGTGCATAAGATATACATATTTACATTTTCATGTATTACTTTTCCAATACCTAGCACCCCCCTCTTAGAGACAAATAATTTACTTTGAACTAACTTTCCAGAACATAAAAAAAGAAAGGTCAAAACCCTATAGTTAGAGAGACTTGTCTGGAGTTTCCTTCCACTCTGTTTAGCCACGGTTGACAAAACAAAATCCCCATGGGATATATTTCTGTAATTCTACTGTAAAAACATGCTTTTTCTTTTTCTTTTTCTTTTCCTTTTTAAAAGAAAGTTCACAAATGTAAGAAATCACTGAAGCCCTTTCAAAAAGCAGGAAGGCATTTTCTTTTTTATTTTTTTTACTTTTTTATTTTTTTTACAGATAGTTTATTGTCAAGTTGGTTTCCATATAACACCCAGTGGTCATCCCCACAAGTGCCCATCTCCATGCCCATCTCCCCACTCCGCCCCCCACACCCATGAGTCCTCAGTTTGTTCTCAGCATTCAAGAGTCTCTCATGGTTTGCCTCTCTCCCTTTCCCCCACCATTTCTCCCCTTCTTCTCCCCCTTGGTCCTCCGTTAAGTTCCTCCCAATCCTGCTATACGTGCAAACATATGATATTTGTCCTTTTCTGCCTGACTTATTTCGCTCAGCATACCACCCTCAAGGTCCATCCATGTTGCTACACATGGCCAGATTTCATTCTTTCTCATTGCCATGTAGTATTCCATAGTATAAATAAACCACATCTTCTTAATCCATTCATCAGTTGATGGACACTTAGGCTCTTTCCATGTTTTAGCTATTGTAGAAAGTGCTGCTAAGAACATTGGGGTACATGTGCTCCTATGCATCAGCATTTCTGGATCCCTTGGGTAAATTCCTAGCAGTGCTATTGCTGGGCCATAGGGGAGTTCTATTGTTAATTTTTTTGAAGAACCTCCACACGGTTTTCCAGAGGGGCTGTACCAGTTTACATTCCCACCAACAGTGTAGGAGGGTGCCCGTATCCACAGCTTCTCCAGCATCTAGAGTTCTCTGATTTGCTCATTTTAGCCACTCTGATTGGTGTGAGGATTTTCAAAACAGATCCATATTGATGCTCTCTCATTTAGGAAATAATTTTATGTGAGCACACAGGTATCTAGCATGTGTGATGTTTGGATTTGCCAGACTTTGGGGTAAATAGTGAGAAATAATGATGGTGAAGGAACCCTTAAACCAAAGGTGTTTTGATCGTCCTCACTCCCTGGCCAGGCCCTGGACCTGACCATTCCTTTGGCTGTTGAGAGGGCAGGGTCTACTGACTGTCAAAGAAAAATACAGAGCTCACAACATGAGAACTAGAAGTCATTAACGCCATGAAATTTATATAGCAGTTGCAGAATGTCATAGACAAAAAGTGAAGCCCGAGGGTTATGACAAGAAATTGGGGGCTGAAAATCCCCAATTAATCATAATCATAAAAATTACATTCTAAATCCTCAATTACTAGAAACCTATCTCTTAGTGTCATCAGATTAACCAGAAACAACAGATTTCCCGTATAACGCATGCACACATATATACATCATTCTTTTTTTTTAAATTTCTAAGACACATCCTAGATCAACCTAATTCCCAGCTCAGTCAACACCATACAAGGTCACATTCTCTGCTACAGACCGTATTTACCACGGTTCTAAGGAAGGGCCTGTTGTATCTTGAAGGATGTTTCTTAAGAGTTGAATCAAACTGACAATCCTCTTCTGAGGAACCTCCTCTAACTTTTCATCTCTACAGACCTACTGTGTGCAACAGATTTCCTTGCACATACACGTCTCATGGAATTTATTATTTGAGTTGCTTGAGGGCAGAGGGAGACTGTTATACTTAACGTGACATGCCCAAAACCTAACACAATGCCTGACCTATTGCTAGTGTATAATTCTGGAAGAAACAAATGAACCTTCTATCAGCTGGTATCATTTAGAAAATTCAAAACAAAAACAAAAACATAAAACCTTTAAGAGGCAATTAAAATCATATGACCAAAGTGAAGAATGACAGGCAAACCACGGTTGCCATGTTTTTCCAAATAGATACTGGAAAGGTAGAAACAATCCAAACCATTAACAGGTGAATAGACAAATTAAATGTAGGATACTTAGCGGTTTGAAAGGAATGAGTAAGATCAATATGTATCGACATGGGGGAGGGGGGTGACATGTGAAAGACAGTTGAAGAAACAAGCAAGTTGCAGAATGATTTGTATATTATGACACTTTTTACAAAAGAAGAAGGAACTTCAGGCAACTCTGTGTGTTTTGTGTAATAACCAATTCTATGTATTTTCTCAAGGAATATAACATAGATATAAATGATTTAAAAACAAAAAATGGTCCGAGGCCGTATTTCAAACTCGTTAACAGTGGTTTCTTTGGAGGGAGGGAGGATGGGGATGGGATCAAAGCAGACTGATAATACTCACATTGTTCATTCTATTTAGAAGGACGGTTCTTTAATTACATGTATTCCTCGCATATGTAAACACTTTCCCCTCCTATACACTCAAAGTTGGTACATTGCCGCACTTAAAACGTTTGCAAATTATGACCCCCGTGCCCCAGAATCTCTTGGTAGGGTTTGTGGAATTTTTTCCCCTTCTCCTTCTTCATTAAAAGCTGAGAAAAACATTTGTGAAGGATATTGCTGAGGCCAATCCTCCTCATTTTGGAACAAGCTTATTGTTTGTCAACCGCCAGCTTTGACATTCTCTCTCACTTCCCACGGTCTGGCAGCCGAGAAGGAACCTGGAGCCAATTCGAGTCTCCCCCTCTGAGGAAACAGCTTAGCAGTCTGCACCGCATTTGGAGAGAACTAGTAAAATGTTCAGTTTTTCCCTCTATTCCGAATGCCCAAGTGTGTTGGGTAAGATGAGGAAAATCTGCCTGATGGCAGAAATGTGCTATCAGTTCCATAAGAAGGATTCATTTTTGATAAGCTTTGGTATTTGATGGAAGGTATAACAGTAGAGCAGAAGAGCTTCCTGTCTTCATCCCTTATTTCCAAAAGTTTGCCATCAAAAACGGACAACACGGACACGAGTATTTCATGACAAACACTGATCGAGTGTTATATTTCTCAACAATTCTATGAACTGAGTCCTATTATTATCATACTCGCTTTACAGATCAGTAAACTGAGGGTAAGTGAATTGCAGAGGGTTACAAACTTACTATGTGACTGAGTTACAATTCAAACCCTGGCCTTTGGCCTTCTAGCTTGAGAGAAACTCGGCCCTTTTTTCACCACATTTTTATAGGGCCTTATGTTAAAGTCTCTCCAAGTTAGTGCTTGGCAAACAGAAGATTCTCAGTGAACACCGCCGCGATGAATTAATGACTATGTTACACCTGGAAGACACGTGATTCAAGGACACTGTGCAAAACCAAGGGCATAGCCTACCACTCTGTGTATATTGACAATAATTTGGTATTGCATTACCTGGAAAATAATCATGGGATTTGGAGTCATGAAGACATAGATACAATCCTAGACCACTTCACTTATAAACATGGACATATTTCTCAGTCTTTATAAGCCTCAATGTCCATATTTGTAGAAGAGGTGAAATACGGTGAGCAGGATCCTCAGATGACCCCCAAGATTCCCACCTGCTGGTGTTACATACCCTGTATCATTCTGTCTCCTGACTTATAGTTAATCAGATGGAGATTATCCTGGGTGAGCCTGACCTAATCAGAGGACCCTTCACAAGAGGATGAAGCTTCGGAGGGATGAGTGCCTGCTGGCCTAGAAGAAAGCAAACTGCCATGTTGTGAACTGTCTCTGGGAGCCATGTGGAAAGGAACTCCAGGTGACTTCTGGGAGGTGAGCAGTCTCTGGGTGGCCACTAGCAAGAAAAGAGGGTATCAGTCCTACAGCCACAAGAAAATCAACGAGACCAACAGCCAGTGGGCTTGGATGACCCGGGGACTTAGATGAGAATCACAGCCTCCACCAACACATGATTTCAGCCTGGTGAGACCCTGAGCAGAAGACCCAGCCAATCCAAACCCTGACTCCTGGCCCACGGAACTGTGAAATAATAAATGTGTGTTGTTTTAAACTACAGAGTTTGTGTTAATTTTTTATGTAGCAATAGAACACTCATAAAGGCAGCAATACATCATACAGTGACATAAACATTAAATAATATAAGAGAATTGCCCAACACATATGTGATCACAGTAAATCGGGGCCCCCTTCCCTCTTGGGTAATGTCAAGTTGCCTGTTTACTGCTCTGTAAAGTGAGCATGATGGCTGGAGTTCCAACAGCCATCTTGGCCCATGAGGACAAGAACCATATATGGGATGATGAGCAGAAGTTGAAGGGAGCCCGGAGTCACATTCCCTCACAGAACAGCCATATTGACCTGGACTTACCTACAGAAAGCACCACCTCTCCCAGTGCACTTACCCTTTTTGGAGTTTCTCCGTTACTCCCAGTCCAACCCAATCCTGTTAACAGGTTCTAATCACTCAGGTACATGACTCAATTTATTGACTCAATCAGACTCTCCTCAGAAAAAAATAGACAGTGCTGACTTTATTAGGCAGGAGCAGGATGCCCTGGACTTTCTAGAGCAGAAGAATCCAAGTGATACTAAAGGGGGGGGGGGGTTACATTTATTCTACTTATTAGCCAAGAGAAAAGGATTTCATCTTTTTTTTTTTTTTTTTTGAGGAGAGAGAGAGAGACAGCGTGAGCAGGGGAGGGTCAGAGAGAGAGAGAGTCACAGACTGAAACAGGCTCCAGGCTCTGAGCTGGCAGTCAGCCCAGAGCCCGACGCGGGGCTCGAACCCACGAACCGCGAGATCATGACCTAAGCGAAAGTCGGACGCTTAACCGACTAAGCCACCCAGGCGCCCCAAGGATTTCATCTTTAATTAGAGGAAGTGGGAGTAAAAAATAGGAGAGAGAGAAAGGGAGAGGAGAATGGTACACAACACTCCTCTGTACAGCTGCATTCCTCAGAGCCCCCAACCCACTTAAGAACCATCCTTCATTAGTATCATCATTATCTCCTCGGGGGGGGGGGGGGGGGGAGGCATCAGTAAAGGAGGAGCAGACTCTCTCACGGAGCTCATTTCGATGCTTACATCGTAGGCCTCTCCTTTGCTGGAGAGAATTCCTATTTTACCATTAAAACCGCTGATTGTAACCCCACTAATATATGACTATTGCTCACACACACAGAAAAGGAGCTAATGCAATCAAACTCAACACTAATATTAAATTACTGTAACTCATTTACCTTGCCCGCGCATCATGATCTCCCCCTCCCCTTGGCAAGAGCTTGTACACGCACACAAAATCTATAAACTCTTTCTAGGAATACAAAAGCATCCTCTATGATGTTGATAAGAAACAGGACAGTCACTCTCTCCTGACATATTTGTTCTTTAAAAACAAATCAATGGCACCGGGATTTGGCACCTGAATGCAGAACAAGGACTTGATGAGGCAAAGATTGTCTTCATTAAGGACATTAATATTCATAGGGAGTAGAAAATCTGACACAAGAGAGGACTCACTAACCTTTTCTCATATTAGATTTTTACTTCTTAACACAATTACAGTCCGGCAATGACTTAATTAATGCTGCTTTTCGTCAGCCGTCTTTAAAGAGCTGTCAATTTGGTCCTGCAGAGGCTGTCAGCGAAACAGAAAGACAGTCATCTCGGTGAAAAAGACACAGGAAGAAATTCAAACACTTAATAGTATTCAAAGTGCTAAGCAAAGTCACATATCAACCAGGATTAAGGAGAATTTTTGTCTTTTCCTTCCATCTTGTTTAAGCGAGTCTTGGCAACGGTGCATTGGATCTTGACTGTTGGGTTTGGAAAGTGCAGAGAAAGACGGAGCCTTCCTGACTTACAAACATGGTACATGCAAGACCAATATTCGAGGATGAGCTGGGCGATCTGCCCTTTACAGTCACAGAACAGAGCACTGGACTTGCCAGAGGATTTGAGAAAGCACAGTATCCAAACACCTCAGTCCCACATGTCTGTGGCCCAGATGTCGCAATCAGAAGCTCTACAGACCAAAATCTCTCCTGTGTTTTTTTCTTGCATTGCACAGTGTTAGAAAAGATTGAAATAAATTATTTACCAAAACATAACATTTCAAGATGCTGGCTTCTCTTCAAAATGTAGGATGGTTAGCAACCATGTCTACTTCTCCCCATGGCTGTGAAGATGGTGGTCCTCTCCCATTTTACCACCACTTTCCCTCCCCCACCCCGGGCTTACACCTGTCCACTTCCTTACTTTGCTTACCACCCAACCCCTCAGGGCACAAGCAACGGACTCTCCCAATTTGCCCAGCTTGGCTTCGGCCGTTCTCCAAATACAACCTCCATCTTCCCAGATGTCACCACCTCGGCTCAACCCCAAGATCGTCCATTTGAACAAATGATGCTTTTCTGAGGATGTTTTCCTCTGGTTATTTCTTGACTGATACTGTGCTCTTGTGACATGGCTGGAATACCCCTCCCAGCTGTTAGCTTGTGACTCAATCACAGCACTACTGACACCTAGAGAATTCTCTACTGTGGGGTCTGTGCTGTACATTGGAGGATGTTTAGTAGGCGCCTGGGCTCCACCCATGAAATGCTAGTAGTAACCTCCCCCATCTCAACGCAAAATGGATGGCTTCAGATATTGTCCAGGGTCCCCCAGGGGACAAAGTCACCCTCAGCTCAGAGACACTGGCCCACCTGCTCCCTTCTGTATCTTCAAGTTCAAGGCACCATCCTCAGTGAAACCTGCCCAGATTACTCTAACGCACTCTCCCCTCATTCTCTGCTAGAGCTACCTCTGCATGTCACAAACAGCGTGCTGTACATTTCTTTTGTTGTTCCTCAGTGTCTAGATTAAAAGCAGCATGAGAATAAAGACTACTATAGGGGCACCAGGATGGCTCAGTCAGTTGAAAGTCCAACTTCGGCTCAGGTCATGATCTCACAGATCATGAGTTTGAGCCCCACATTGGGCTCGCTGCTGTCAGCAAGGATCCTCTGTCCCACCCAAACCCCCGTCCCGCTTGCACTCTCGCTCTCTTTCTCTCTCTCTCTCAAAAATAAACTTTTTTTTAAAAAGACTACCATAAATGATATTTGAATAACTGGTCCAACATTTCACAATCCACTGTCAGGTTAGTTATGTCTCATAAGCAATGAGTTGTTAGCCCTGCCTCCTGGACAGTTTTGGGAGAAAAGACACAACATCACTATTCCTTCCTGGGGAAGCTCTCAGTGAGCAAGTCACACATGCACATGCATGACAAGCAAGCGTCCTTGCTTAGGGCTGTGCCGTTCTGCTCTTGGAACAATTAAGTCCCATTTGCAACATTCTGGACCTTGACTTCCAATTTGGAAAAGGTGAATAATCATATCGAGGAATGACAGTGTCATGATGCCTTTATTTTTTTCCCCACCCAAGAGGCGACTGGCATGGAACTCTATGAAGACGCAGAAGGAACTTGCAGATCTTCTCTACGCTGGGAAGAGTTATTGGCTGCTACCACTTTGCCATGCAGGGACAGCCCAGCGCACAGTCCCTCCCCTGGGGGGAAAGATGCAGTGCGACTTTGTGGGGCTGCCCCTCCCAGGACCCTTTGCCATCAGCACTGGTTTCTCAAGAATATGTGGTAAATTTACACGAGTGACAAGTTGTCTGATGCAAAGAAACTTCCTGATCCCTTTCCTTTGGTGACTCATTGTTTTTAGACCCTCTCTGACTTTCTGAGATATTCTGTTTATTAAAATTTATGAATTTTTTATTTGAGTATAGTTGAAGCACATGTTACATTAGTTTCAGGTGTACACTCAGTGATTCAACTTCTCTATACTTACGCTATGCACCAGGGAAGTGTAGCCTCCATCTGTCACCAGACAATGCTAGTGCAATAACATTGACTATGTTACCCAGGCCGTGCCTTTTATTCTCATGACTTATTTATGTCATAGCTGGAAGCCTGTATCTCCCTCTCCCCGACCCCCACTTCCCTCTGGCACCCCTCAGTTTACTCTACGCATTTCCAGATCTGATTCTGCTTTCTGATTGTTTATTCATTTGATTTGTTTTTTACATTCCATGTATGAGTGAAATCATAAGGCATTTGTCTTTCTCAGTATGACTTGTTTCTTTTATTTTTTCTTTTTTTAATGTTTATTTCTTTTTGAGAGAGAGACAGAGAAAGACAGAGACAGAGAAAGTGCTAGCAGGGAAGGGGCAGAGAGAGAGAGGGACACACAGAATCTGAAGCAGGCTCCAGACTCTGAGCTGTCAACACAGAGCCCAACACAGGGCTCAGAACCACCAGCCATGAGATCACAACCTGAGCCTAAGTCAGACACTTAACTGACTGAGCCACCCAGATTACCCAATATGACTTGTTTCATTTACCCTAAGACACTCTAGGTCCACCCAGGTTGTGGCAATGGCAAGATCTTGTCCTTTTTATGGTTGCATAATATTCCACTATACATATCAATGACGTCTTCCTTATTTATTTGTCTATCACTGGGCACATAGGTTACTTCCATATCTTGACTATTATAAATAATGCTTCAATAAACATAGGGGTGTCTATATCTTCTCAAGTTAGTTTTCTTTGAGTATGTACCCTCACTGAGACATTCTTGTTTATGATCTCTTGATTGGCCCCAAAGTGGGGACTCACTGAGAGAGAGTCATCCTGGCTGGTGACCCAGAGTCAACATCAGTCTCTAAAAGTCTGTTGGAGAAACTCGCCCAAGGCACACCATGGGATTAAGGCTGGAGAGACCTCGGATCCTGTCATTCTGATGTGGAGTGATATTTTACATGAATCATTAAGCACACAGTTGAAACCCAAAAGGGATAAACCAAGGGATTCTAAAGTTAGGATATCACTCTGATCAAAGAGATCTTTCTCAAGCACCTAAAAGGTGTCCTTGCAATGGGCAAAACCACGTCGGCTGCATGGGACCAGTGCTCAACAGTAACACCATGTGCATGCACCAGAAATAGCAGCAGCTCAGACCTGAAGCAGGTTTCCCGACTTTCCAACCCACCATTTCCCTCTCCAACAGGCTTTCGAATGAATACAGCTCCCAGGACTCAGGGATAAGCCATATGGGCATGAGAGGCAGAGCATGAGGTCAGGGAAGACTGCACGAGGGATACAGTAAAATTCCTACTTACAAGTGCATATGAGGCCTCAAGTAATTAACCAGAACTAATACAACAAGTGTGGCTGTTTTTATTCCTCACCTTGTAGAATCTCATGATACCAGCTGTGCCTGGCAGAGTCTGCCAATTAATCTGGCTCTGATGTCAAAGACAAAGGAATCTGTATATGATCACTGATAGGGATAACTTGGACTTTAAAGTTCAAAATCAGCCTTGTTCACTGCCCCGTGGCTGGTTCCTTCTCTGCGGATGAGCCCACTGATTGATAGGGCGTATTCACCTTCAGGAGGGCCAGTCCTAAGTTACAGAAGCAAAGAACTGACCACACCTCTCTTCTCTACCATCAGACCCTAGCGATGCATGGCTGTACATACAGGTTTTGACACAACCCAGATCTGAGTGGAAGTCGTAGCTCTGCTACTTACTAGCTACGTGGTCTTGAACAAGTACTCAACCACCCACGCTTCAGTTTCCTCACCTGTACAACTGCGATGGTGACCTCATGCCAGTTACCCTTCCCTGAGAACGTCTCCTAGGCCAAGCAATGTGCCCCGCAAGCATCATTCCATATAACCTCATACTATCTTTGAGGTGCAAGCATTATTCTCGTGGTCAAAAAGTGAGGGTGTTAACAAATTGTTCAGGGTGATGCAGGTAGTGGGTTGTGACATCAGGATGTGAATTCAAGCTTCCTTAGATCTTGGGTTCCCACTACTGCCCTGCACGGATTCTTTTTTTTTTTTTTTTTTTAATATTTTTAATGTTTTATTTCTTTCTAGGAGAGAGAGAGAGAGACAGTGTGAGCAGGGGAGGGTCAGAGAGAGAGGAAGACACAGAATTGGAAACAGGCTCCAGGCTCTGAGCTGGCTGTCAGCACAGAGCCCGATGCAGGGCTCAAACCCACGAACTGTGAGATCATGACCTAAGCGAAAGTCGGACGCTTAATCGACTAAGCCACCCAGGCGCCCTTGCCCTGCACGGATTCTATCATGGGGTTTGTGGATCATCAAACAAGATCAGGTATGGAAATCCTTAGCCAAATCTGTAGCACTTAGTAAGGGATTGCTAGATGCTACCTCTTACTCTTTATACACATATCCTACGCCTACGCATCAACTCCTTCTTACCCCTTTCTCTTAACTTACAGTGAAACCTTCTTTGCTTACCATTTTACCCTGGTCTAACTCTGTGTGCTTCTGTCTTAGGTCACAGTCTTCCTTCTAAGAACTTCTTTTATCTTCCGTTTGAGAAATGAGCTTGAGCTCATGCTCTCCTACCCATTCACATACACACAGCAGGTGTATTTTTTCATGCAGTGCTAACATAAATGTTGGGGTCCCTGTCTAAAGTGGATATCTGGGACCCATAATAGCATCTGCGCCCCTAATAAGACCCTCCCTTCCACCTCTCATGGAAGTGAGGCTTTCTGCACAACCGCATATACTGAACTGATTTTGTAAATAGATTGAAAGCTTGTAGTTAACTACCACTGGAAGTTGGTTTGGCAAAGTCATTTCAGGGGCTCAAGTCTTATTTTACCACTTTTAAAGTCTGTAGATAAAATTATTTGCCTTTAACTGTCTTTGAGAGAAAGATATCATGGTTTTCCCACTGCGGGACCACCTAATCTTTAGTGGCCCCATAGTCCAACATGTCTGAGCTGGTGTGAGGTCACTGCACTTCTCCTTCTGCCACACTTGAACTCAGGGAAATCTCATGCAGAGGTGGCCCAGCAGATCCGCAGAAGGTGACCTGACCCATATTTATCATTGAATGAACTCACTTATCTCTGAGGACTTTGTGTCATTTGGGAGTCACACCTGTCACGGGGAAGACTGAGAACACCTTTCAAAGAAAACCTAATTTACTTAAAGAAAAGTGTGTGTGCCCCTTCAACAATCGTTTTGTGTACTATTCCATGGACAGGATGATGGAACAGACAATTTCAGGCCAAGGCACTTTCCTAAGACACCTGTCTGCAGATAACTGATCATGACATACAAGTGTCTCGGATGCCTCGGAAGAGGGATGACGATGCACGCGCTGTGATAGGCTGGCGCAGAGACAGATGTTTGCACACCTGTGTTAGGCAAATTCTCCCCTCCTCAAGGAATAAAGAAAAGGTCGTCAGATCCAAAAAAAAAAAAAGAGAGTCATCTTCCTTCTGAACTCTCCTTACCTTCCCCAACATGGAATGTGAATCTTATGTCAGGTAAATGGGAAAGATCATTCTCATTCTATAGAATGGGTTCAAGAAAATGTGGGGAGAGAAATCAATATAAATAGTCACAGGCAATCTACTTGGTTTAGAGAAATCAATATAAATACCATAGGCAATATGCTAGTTTTTGAATGCAGATAGAATAGAACAATCTTAAAATGTGGACCTTACTACCAGTTCCATAACCATTAACGATTATTTGGATTGACATATATCTATATAAAGTCAACCGAAGAAACATTTTCCATATTGAACGGTTACAACATTCTAAATTATTTACGCATCCTATCTTACGTAGCCCTGACAATAATCCAATGTGGAAGGAATGACTATTTGCATTTTATGAATAGGAAACTGAGAAGAGTTCTCTCCGGCTTTATACTCTCAATAGGTTTATACGCTTACATTCATGTGATATAATCTCATTTTGCACACACATGAATGTGCATACACATGTATGCCTGTATTCACACGCCCAGATCCTCATGTACGTTTCCAGATTGCACTCTGGGAGGTCCCAGATAAGGCACGGAAGCAGAAAGGCTGGGACTGAATAACTGTGTGCTGTGATAATCCTCAGGGTGGCTATCAACAAGCCTTAATTTAAAAATAAACAAAGTGAGACAAAACATGCAAATACCGTAATGGCGGAATCCTGCTTTTACCCTCCGTCTCCTTCAGAAATTTGGAATCTTGAAACGGAGATGGGTTTGGCACTGAGGTGTGTGCGATCCTCATGAAAATGCTTAACACAATTCCGTATCAAAAGCACTCTATGACAGGATGCATTACATTGAGCTGCACCCGTTCAGGATACTTATCTGAAGCAGTTATTGGAGGCAGAGATAAAAATGAACTTTTCCGGATCAACTTGTGCTAACTCTTATATTCACTTTTAATGAACAGGTCGTATGTGGTTCTAAGGGTGTCTGCATTTTTCTTTATACCTCATTTCTTCCCTTTGGCTGTAATGAGTAGGGAAGAGAGAAGCAGAGATCAGCTCCAAGTCCTGCAATAGTTCATAAATATCTCTTTAAATATGAAACTGTCTAAACCCTCGGTGGCCATTACTTATTTATCAGGCTTCCGATCCAAACTTCTCTCCATATCATGACCACTGTCTGAACTCACATAATGGTCTTTCAATATGTCAAACATTGAACCATGCTCCTCGGGTCTCCCCACCCTCTCTCGCCCCTTAGCCGTCACCTTTCTGTTCGCCCACCTTCTATGTCATATGATGAGCTGGTGCAGTGTTCAGCTGCCATTAAATCTGCTCTCCTCTACCCTGGAATCATAGATGGACACAGCAAACCGGCCGAGGAACATGCACACATTCTCAGATCGACAGGCTTCTATCCAAATAGAACCACAACTATGTGATCTGGCATCTGCGTATCAAATAATTGTTTAAAATTCTTTTTTTTGAAACATGGAAACCTGCAAGGAAGAAAATTTTAAAATCATGACAGGCACTCTCACCCCAAAATGACAATTTTAAATATCTCGGGGTGTTCCTGTATGGCCTTTGTCTACGCAATGTTTTTGCACAGTTTAGATAATACAATATGTGGGCTACCTGGGTGGCTCGGTGGTTGGGCTTCCAACTTCAGCTCAGGTCATGATCTCATGGTCTGTGAATTCGAGCCCCGCGAGTTCGAACCCCGTGAGTTCGAGCCCCGCATCGGGCTCTGTGCTGACAGCTCAGAGCCTGGAGCCTGCTTTGGATTCTGTGTCTCCCTCTCTCTCTGACCCTCCCCTACTTATATTCTGTTTTTTGAAAAATGAATAAGCCTTAAAGCAATTTTTTTGAAAAGATTAAACAATACATAACAATTGAATTCCCCCTCTTAGTAGTAAAATGTAAGATTTCCAGATACCAGTAAAAATGTTTCCTACTCGATACTTTAATAAGCACAAAGATGTACTTATTAAAATGCAAACAAAATAACAGAAGACGATGGAATTCTCCTCCCAAAGCTTCACCTTGTGTACTTCAGCCTGATCACAGGTCAGATAACATTCTTCCTACTCTCAGATACAAATACCTGGTATGTTCTGGAATACCTGTATAGCTGAGGGTTGTCCTGGCTATTCATTCACATGTAGTATCTCTGATTTGTAATCTCTATCAATATTTTGCCTGACTGTAATTCCAGAAGGGAAGGGACCACATTTTTCTTACTTCCTCTTGGATATTGTGTGCCTAGCGTGGTGCCAGGAATATGGTAGAAGATTGGGAAGTGTATATTGAATGAATAAATGATTTCTCTCCTTTTCCTGTCAAATCCTCAGGTGAGAATTAGATACCAATCAAGTGTCACTGGTGTTAAACTGGGAGAACAAGAGAACAAAGATGTTCCATTTTGTAGTCAACATAGCCAGAGGAAAAAAGGAATTCCTATCTAATGCAGTATTGCTGTTTTTTAATTATTCTGTTTTGAGAAATAAATACCAATCCTTTTGTGAATGGCCATATATTTAAACTCTGAAGGATTGGGTCTACTCATGGAGCCCTTAGAAACATGGAAAGCTTTCTCAGTTATCTTTTGGGCAATTCGACCATGTCCTCACACTGGGTCAGTGGTAATTAATACCATGCCAGTCATACACCTGAACACTTTATTATTTCACAAAGAAGGCAGGAAGCAGCCTTATAAAAACAGAAAGCAGAACAGGTGACATCATGAAATGCTAGACACTCCATTGAACTCTGTGAGACGCTTAATAAATCCTTGTGCATGACAAAGGTTTTATGCACAGGACTCCAGATGTGGAAAGAAATGTGGGTCTTTCCAAGATGTATTTACCAATGGTGCTTTGGTTTCACCTCTAAAAATAGGGATAAGAATAATACCTACTCATAGAGTTACTGTGGTGGCAGGTAAATGAATTAATATTTTAAAGTACTAAGAACACTGCCTGGTACAGAGTAAGGGCCTCAAAATATCAAGCCCCTAACAGGATATATATATATAGGACATATAAGACCCTCCCTATATATATATATATATATATATATATATATATATATATATATATATCGGATGTATGTATGTACACATATATACATATTTTATCTCTCATTATAAAAGTAAAAATATTTTTATTATAGAAATTTTGGAAAAAACAGAGAAGAGTAAAATAATGCCACATTTAATCCTTCACTAAGAGATAACCACTGCTATTAAAAAGGCCTTTTTATTTCTACGAAAATAAAATAAAATAAAATTTATTGCTTCAAACGATGGAGCTTGATCTCCTCAGCTCGAATGAGGGTGAGACAGACATAGAGATTCACTTCCGGTCAGCACAAAGTGGAGGAAGTGATGGTGGGTGATTTTCAAAGCCGGCTGAGTCATAAAAGGCATCACTCCTTCAACATTGGTTCGCTTGAATTGTCACCCTGGGGGAAACAGCTCCCTATATGGTGAGGACACTCAAGCAGCGTATGGAGAGGCCCATATGAGGAGGAGCCAAGGTCTCTGACATGCAACCAACCTGCCAGCCATGGGAGTGACCCTCCTTCCACGACTGACTCCCAACTACGCCCTGACTGTAAGCTCACAAGAGGCTCTGGGCTGAAACCTTTCAGCTGCCTACAAGCTCTTGACCCGCAAGACGATGAGATAATAAATGTTTATTTTCTTAAGCCACTACATTTGGAGCAATTTATGACACAGCGTTAGATCACTTACACAGTGACTATATACGGCCATGTATAATTTCTAGAATTTCTGTTAGTTCCTTCTTTCCAGCCAGGCTCATTCTTCTTTCATAAGCTTTCATTGTAAATTCTACATGTGGCTTTATCATTTTGAATATTTTAACCTATTATTTAAAAATTGCTTAGATTGTTCTATTATCTATAGTTACCGGGAACAAATTCTGTCACTTTTTGTGTGTTGACCTCATGGTGGTTCACATCTTTGTGTTGCTTTGTAATTTCGGACTCTGAACCCACTTGGAAGTGAGTGCGGAAGGCTCTTTAGGTCCTGAATGTCTCCCTGTGAGTGGATCTCACTGGGTGTCTGTTGGGACCTTACAGCTTCAATCAATTCAGATGAGTGCATGTTAATTTCAAGTTTCCGTGTCACGTATCCAACAGACTGTGTGACCATGGACTCCATATCCATACACAACACAGACTTGGGATTCAGATTCCTCATGGCGGAGTCAATCTACCCACGACACCGTGTAAATAAAGTTTCCTTAAAGTGACCTTGGAAAGTAGGGTAGTTTCTTGAGTCGTCTTGTCACTGATGGGTGGCTTCTGACTTAACGCAGGAGGCTCATTTCAAGCTCCTGCCCACCATAAGATCGTAAAGCCTCACTTCCCATCCCCAGATGGACATGAAAGTCCAAGCATCAGCATCTTTCCTAGAACATCCTTGAGGTTCCTTGCCCCTCCAGACACACAAACACATAGCAATTTTATTCTGTGTTCTCTGAGCACTATCTTAGTGGTTCTCCTTAGTGAATCCCTCTCAGTTTCTCCTATCCGAGCACCACAGCGATAGTCTCTTCCTTTTTAAAAGTCTAGCATCTCAAAATATCACACTCACTGAGACCACTTTATTTAATTCTATTGACTCAATACATTGTATTTAAGCCAAATATAAAGCATTCCCAAACATACGTGCTGACTTACAGAACCACTCTCTGAGGTCTCTTTCCCTCCCCCACTCCCAATACTATTCAACTTTCTTGTCACTTCATGATGATCGCTACCTAGAATATAGTATATTTTGTTCAAATATTAATAACCAAAACTTGTGTCACACGCTCTTTACCCGGATGCCCTGGTAAGGTATAAGATGGGTGGATAAGATGGGTGGCAGTGCCCTATGCCATGAATAGTGGTTTCCTGTTCGATTTAGATGTTATATATCTAGTTCTTGTCCAAGGTGTTTGTGGCAACACTGGGTTGCCTTTCTTTCCTCTTTTGATGAAATGATACTTCACCTGTTCCCAGACATCTCACAATGAGCCAGCTTCCTCCCTGAAGCACAGCGTAGATGCTGCCCCAAAGATGTGCTGTGGGTCTACACTGCATGCGGAAGCACACAATGAGCTTGGTGTTCCATTTTCATTGAGTACAGCTGCTCATTTGCTGTGGCAAGGAGAGGCCTCAGGGTTAGAAAGGACCGAGAGCCGCTCAGCCTTTAATGTTTTTGCAAAATTATCTTGTTGACAAGTGTAGCATTATAAATTTGAATCCATTAGCTAAAAGGATCCATAAATATTTGAATAATGGCCTTCTCAGAGTTTTACCAGTCTATCAAATTTGTCACATGTCTACTTTTTACATTTTTCCTACTGTTGAAAAGAAAAAGGCTGAACCAAATCTTCTAGATGGTTTCTAGAGGTGGGCACTTTTTCCTTGCTTTCAAAATGGAAATGTTTTGCCAAGCAAAAGCTGATTAACAAAACCACACTAGAATCTGGTGGTGGTGGCAGAGGGTAGACTGTCCACTAAAAGTTGTTCTTTCTTGCTGTGCAGTGGTATCTGGCCCGCGAGGGCTCTGTTTCCTAGACTCACATCCAGGAATGAATAGATGATAAGCTCTAGCCAATAAAATGTGAGCAGATGTGAAATGAGTCACATCCACAGAGGGTTTTTTTGTGGCCCATATGTCTTCTCTGTTGTCTCTTATTTTTTTTCTCTCTCACTAGAACCTGAGGACCCTGAGGCAGTGAATGACAGAGCCATAAGCCAGAAGGAACCGTGGATCCCAAACTACTTCCTGGAATAAAGTAAGCCACATGCTGACCAAGAATGCTAATATTATGCATAAAAATGCACTGCTGGGCACCCAGGTGGCTCAGTCCATCAAGTGTCCGACTTGGGCTCAGGACATGATCTTATGCTTTGTGAGTTCAAGCCCCGCGTTGGGCTCTGTTGTGACAGCTCAGAGCCTGGAGCCCACTTAGGATTCTGTGTCTCCTTCTCTCTCTGTCCCTCCCCTGCCTGTGCTCTGTCTCTTAAAAATCAATAAACATTTTTTAAAAATTTAAATGCACTTTCGCCTTAACCCACAGAAATTTTGAAATTGGTTTTAACAGCTAGTAACATTCCAACTAATAAAGTGACCTACTAGAAGATAAAATAGCAAAACTATTGATTTTGTGTATGTGTGTGTGTGCTTCAGAGTTCTAGATTTCTTTGCCGTGGTTGTTTTCAAAAGAGATCTCCTAAATTTTTGATGTAGGAATCCCTGCACAAGTTTCCAAACAGTGGTGCCCAGCTTGGCTCTGTGTTGTTTAGAGTAGTTTATGAGTCTACCAGGACTGTCTGTGTGAACATCTCGGTGCCTGGCAAAGGCACCAAGCAGATAGGTATTTAATATGTCATTCTACCACCTGCTTGTCTGATTTCTAGAAAAGTCAGCACAACCCTCAATCCACAGCTCCCAATAATAGCCTTTTAAGGAGCTGAACCTTATACACACTGGCAGGGTTTGTATCAGGTCTTATGTGCATTTCATGGACATTTCTAAGCTTTCCTAAGTCTATCTCTACATTACACAGCTCACAACAGAACTCCATCCCACAACCCCTCCCAACCATTACCACATTTTACAATGTGCCAAGCACTGTGTTAGATGTTCTGTAAACATTATTCTTGCTAATCCTTCTAACAACCCTGTAGGATTCATATAATTATCTCCAGGACACTGAGACTTTGAGAGGTTAACTAACTTGCCAAAAATTACACAGCTGGTAAGTGGCGGAACGTGGATTTAAACCCAGATCTGCCTTCTTCCAAATCCACGTGCTGTGGGAACCTTATAGAGAACATTATGAACATCCACATGAAAAACTGATTTTATAAACCAGGGTTTCTCAACCTTGGCTTGTTGAACTCTGGGGCCAGATCATTCTCTGTTATAGGGGCCACCTTGTGCATTAAAGGACGGTTAATAGCATCCTCGGCCTCTACCTCCCAGAAGCCAGTATTCTCCTCATTGTGATGGCCATACATTGCCAAATGTCATTGGGAAATAGCATCACCCACACTCGAGACCTGGCAGCATAACCTAGGGTTGGAAATCAATTTAGCCCCGAAGACAGTGATCCAGTCCCTCTTTTCCGATAAAGAAAATTATGTAAGTGACCATCCCTCCATCTTTGGTATGGCTGCCAAGAAGCTCAAAGTATAAAATTTAAGTTTTTTTTTAATTAAAAATTTTTTTAATGTTTTATTTATTTCTGAGAGAGAGAGAGAGAGAGACAGCGTGAGCAGGGGAGGGTCAGAGAGAGAGGGAGACACAGAATCCGAAACAGGCTCCAGGCTCTGAGCTAGCTGTCAGCACAGAGCCCGAAATGGGGCTCGAACCCACAAACCATGAGACATGACCTGAGCCGAAGTCAGATACTTAACCTACTGAGCCACCCAGGTGCCCCTAAAATTAAGTTTCATCCACAGCAAATAGGTATTTCCAAAGTCCTGAGCAATCTCTACTTCTCATTTTCTAATTCTTGATCCATCTGTCCTTTCCCCTGCCTTCTTGATTTCTCTTTTTTCCCCCTCATCTAGTATGTCTTTCTCTATTTCAAGTTATTAGAAATACTTCACAGAAGATCCAAGGTATAAATAAAAAAAAAATTTATACTGATTTTGAAATCAACTTGCTTAATTATTTGATCAAAACTGAATCTTTCTAGGAATGGTAAATATTCCTCTTTTCTCTTTAAATCTTTTCAAGAATTCTCTCTGATCTTAAAAAGTCAAAGCTGGATTAAGAAATTGAAGCTTCTTAAAACCTTCTAGCTCCCAGAATCATATTTTAAAATGGGTTCAGTCATTATAAAATAACAAAAAGAACAATGGAAAAGCTTTGGAAATCTTTTTTTTTTCAAGTTTTTCCATTGCAAATGCTGAAAATCATGATTCCATTAAAGCATTTGTATTACTAAGTTAATAAAGAGAAGATATAATAAAATAGATACTTATCTAAGGTGCTTTCAGAAATTTTGGTATCACTCATGCTCTAAATTGAGGCACAAAGAGCAGCTTAGCTAGTTGAGAGACTCTACTTTTAGAATTCTACCACATGTTTTTCACAAATGAATTTTCCAGTCTGTCAATTACCGGGGAGATAAAAATTGGGTCCAGAACAAAGGGTGAGTCAGAGGCTCATTTGGAAATTTGGGATTTCTGGTTCTGCTTTGACAGATTTGGAAGAAGAGGCAAAACATTTCCTGTAAATACCATCGCTGGGATGGATTTTCACTCTCTCATCCCCCCATCAAACAGAAACCTACATTGTGCCTCGAGTTGAGCCCCAGAGAAATTATCAATATTCACACATCTGGCACAAATCTGTTGGAAGGGGGAAAAAAACATTATGCCATCTGTATTTCTTTAATCGTTTCCTACAGCTCCAGTCTCTTGCAGTAATTTTGTCACCCAGTCTTGTAAATATAAAGTTATATTACTTCTTGGCTTGTTTGAGGACAGCGTTCATCATAAAGGCAGGATGAGGAGATGATGTCACTGCCAGGAAAAAAAAGAAAAAGAAAAAGAAAAAGAAACCTCGCCTTTCCCAATCCCCCCACCTTCCCCGCAGTATATGGAGGAGCCAAATTTCATCAAGTTTGGCACAGTTGTAGGAATTAACATGACTGAAATGTATGCCAGATTTCAAAACAATTTCTAACAGTTTCTGTGAGACCGTGTAAGCAACTGAAAATTGACATGTTGTGTTGTGCCAGAGTCAGCCAACTGCTGTCACTGCATAATTAGATTTTCCTGCATGAGAGGAGAGTTTCCTCTAAAAAATTATGAAATAGGCAGAAGCTAATATAAAGTGTAAGTGGGTCTGTTATTCACAAAAAGGTAGCCGTCCGCCAAAGAATGACTTTGGACACAGATGCGTGCGCGCACAGTCAGGAGAGGCCGATGGTCCGACTTCACACGCATGAAATGCTCTTTGCAAAAGAAGCGGATTTACAGCACAGGCCAGATGGAAGGGTGCCCATTTGGCTACCCGAGGAATGGCTGGAACCCAGAACCAAGAAGAGAGCTGGAGCTAATGCATGTGTGGCCACGTCCTTCTGGTACAAAATAATAGATACTTCCTTTACCCTTCTTCAATAGTGAGAGTAGTTTTTGTTTGATAAGGCCACCCAGCTAAAGACTACATTCCCCAGAGTCCCTTGCACCTCAGTGTAATCGTGTAACTAGGTTTTAGTCAATGAGCCAAGAGCAGAATAAAAGTTTCCAAATTCTATGTCATGCCCATAATAGGAAAGGTGCATCCTCTCTTTCTGCTCCCTTCTTGTTCTCTTGATGGCAGGAGCTTAGGAATGATCATATGAGCCATCTTTGACCACGAGGATGAAATCTATACCACATAGAAGAAAGCTACACTTGATATGCCAGAGCAATAAGATAAGAAGAGCCACTTCCCTGATACCTGGGAGTCGACATAGCGACCCTGCATGGCCTTCTGGAATGTTCCCTGAGAGAGAGGCCAGTTACTGCTTTGATTAAGCTCTTACAATTTTGGGTCTGTTTCACAGGAGCAGCCTTTTCTGTATCCTAACCAATACTGCACACTTGGAAATGACCTTCAGAGTCTGGAGCGAGGCTCTTGCAGGCAGGAAAGAGTCTGCACTCCTGGACACATGTACCTTTGTTTCCTAATCATCCCCTTCAAAGTAGATAGCTTTCCCCAGATGATCTTATCTCTCTGAAAGGCAAACTATGACTTAAAATATCATTCATTCATTCCTTCATGATGAGGTGATCACAATTATTATTTTCATTTTACAAAGGAAGAAACTGGCACTATCGAAAGAGCTTCCTCCAAGTCAGTCTCAGTGTTTATACATCATGTGCTTAAGTGGAACGAGGTCCTAGCATACGAAAAGCATACATAAGGTTTATTAAATGACTAAATCAGTGAGTACCTCCTTAAATAAAGCAGTAGAACCAAGGCTAGAACTCAGCTCTGCTGACATCAAAGCTGGTGACTTTAAGTTCTCTTTGCTCTCCGATTACGTCTTATATTAGGTTTCTTCAAACTGGATTCATGAGGAAAAGCTTCCGTGTATTTGTGAAAGCAAATTAATTAATTAGGTAACTACAATTTGAAAAATCTTACATCAAGATTTACTTATTTCCTGTGGCCAGGAACCCAGAGCCTTAACTTGACCTGGCTTAATCATTCATGAGGCCTTACTGGCTTGCGTAACGGGGAAGTCCACCCCCAGCACTAGTGTAGCTCTGGTTCCGAGGCTGGAGTGGCGTCCTCAAATCATGATTCTTGCCATCTCTCAACACAGCTTTTCTCCAAGCTGGCTTCACTCCCAAGTTCCATATGCTGTCACATCCTATGTCTCATCCTGTTTAATTACAACAGAAAGAGCCCCACACAACTTGGTTTGATTGGTTTGATGGGCCTGTTTATCAACCAACAGCTATGTCTACCAGATAATCAACCAGGGCTCTGATTGGCTGGGGCATGGATCACCCCCTAACTCTCAAGCAGGCTGCAGATACTGAGAGGAGAGAAAATATGGTTCTCAAGAGGCCAACAAGACTGCTTCCCCAAAAGAACAGGAAATGGATATTGGATAAGCAACAATAAAACTCACTGCAAGTCTTTTACCTCCTCAAACTGTCCCATTATAAGAATCTAAACTTAGGTTTATTATCCCTTCCCAGCATTGGTCTATTATTATTTCTCCACGGTATCCATTACTGATTTCTAGTCTTATGCCCATACTCAGAAACATGTATACACACACAGTACATACACACACACACACACACACACACACACACACAGAGTCCACTCTTTCTTCTGCCTAGTGCTGTTCCATCTAGAGACACCAGCACTGTCCATGGTGACCCTGCACCATAATGCTACAGTCAATATCACCAGCACCTACAGACCAGGTCTGCCGAAACCTGGTTGTATAACCTCAGGCAAGTAACTTATCCTTTGTAAGCCCTGATACCCTCAATGGAAAATGGAATCACAATCATTCCCACCTCATAGAGTTGCTATAAGGATTAAACAAAGGATGCATATAACACTCTTAGCGTGGGGTCTAAACTCACAATATGTGCTGGCTAATAGAGGTGGTAGGTCATGGAGTGCCCCCCCACCCCCCTTCCCTGCTTCGTCCCCATTCCTCCAAAAAGTCTTATATTTCTGAACAACCTGGCTTAAAATGCCCCTGTTTAAACTCCCATAATATTCACAATTGCTACACTGGTTATTGATTCTGAGGCAAACACCATCTACACTGGTTATGTCTTCTCAACATCCCAACCCCTATGCCGGAGGCTCTCCCCATTCTCATGCTGGGATTTTAACCTCCTACTGAAGACTGACTTTCACAGTGTCTCTGGAGTCCAGCAGACCAGGGCTGAGGTCCCAGCTTTACTATTTACTAGCTGTGAGATCATGGAGAAATTATTACACTTAAAAGAATCTCTGCTTTCTCCGCTGCAAAGTACAGTTGATGTCAAACATACACAAGGCAATATATATACAATCCTGGAGCATGATTCTAGATGCACAGGGGGTGCTTAATAAATGACAGCTGTTTATTTTATATTACATGTATTCCTGACCCGCTTCAATGCTTCAATATCCCACCTTAATCATCCTAAGAAATAGTCATGGGATGAGTCTATCTGATCAAAATTCCTACTTCTTTTATGTATGATGGGATCAATACTCAGACGTATTTTGTAAATACCATTAGTCTACCTGGTCATATTAGCACAGAAGGCACACTCAGATTCTTAACTAAAAAAAAAAGTTACAGCAGTTAACTTCAGAGCAAGGAAAATGACAGGGAACTAAGAAAGATTGAATTCCTATTATGAACTTAAAATGCACTGGACATTACATTCATTATTTCATTTGGTCTCCCAGCAATCCTGGATAACAAACCACCCCCAAAAGGAGTGGCTAAAATAACATGGTGATATTTTCCCAGTCTGGTAGGTTGCTGCAGTTTCTCTGGTGGTTTTATTTGGCATTCAGACAAATAACTGCAATCAACTAGATGGGAAGATCTTTTGTTCTGTTCAAAATGGCTTTATTCAAATGTCCAGCAGGTGCTTCTGAATATCAGCTAGAGCACCTGGGCTCACCTCCTTGTGTTTGCTTGCGTAAGCCACACTGGCTTTCTCATAGTAGGGTGGTCTCAGGGCAGAATGCCAACAAGGCAAGTCCCAGTGGGCTGGTGCTTATCCAGCCTCAGCTTGGCCAACCCATCACAATGAACAATGATGTCCCACTAACCAGAGAAAGGCCAGACTTAATCTGGACATGGATTTTTATTCCGTCTCTTCATGTGAGGTGTGGCAAACAATCTGAGGCCATTTGGAATCTGTCATAGAGTTCAAACAAAATAGCATTTGGCAACCAAGTGGCAGAGTTTAGAATCAAATTCAGGTCTGAATGTCCCTATACTCCTTCTAATCTACTGCAATGTCTTGGAATAGCCCAAGAATGATGATTTTCCATCATAACTTAGATTTATACTTTCCTTTTAGTAACACATGCTACATTCCCTGCCATGTCATGGGCATTATTCCCAGTTCTGGGGTAGCACAATGTACAAGATAAACCCAAAACCCTGCCTTCAGAAAGCTAAGAACATGTGACAACATCAGATTAATGGGATGAGGGTAACCAAAGGAAGGGGGAATTTTAGATTCATGGGTCAGGATAGGCCTTTTTTTTTTTTAGAAGGGCTGGAATAAGAATGGAGAAATGAAGGCAGCCGTGGGAAGAGTACCCAGGAAAGGTAATGTTCCCAAGGCAGAAAGAAGCCTGTGTTGGAAGGACAGAAGTGAAACAAGTGGTTAGAACAGACAGAGACAGAGGGGGACGGTTGGGAAGAGTTTTGACAGGTGGGAGGAAAGTAGAGCTTCTGACATCTTGGAGGCCACAGAAAGGAGTTTGGATTGTATTGAATTGAAACAGGAAGCAGATGGAGCATCAGGAGCAGGATTGATGTGATCTAGTTTACATCTGATCTAGGCAACACTTGACAAGATCCCTTAGTTGTGGCTGTTCTATAGTGTGTAGATTACTGAGCAGCAAGAGGGGAAGCAGAGCTCAGTCGGGAGGTTACATGCTGACAGGGCAATGAACAGGGGAAGAAGAGGAGCCTCTGTGACGTGCTTTGATATGAAGGTTTTTAAGAACTTACAATGAACTTCATATGGGATGGAGGTAAGTAAAGATAGAATGTTACAAATAGAGTTGAAGATGTCAGCAAATGTCATCCACTGGGGCCACAGATACTGAAGAAAGGGTGAGTCTACTTAATTATGAAACCAATGTCTTCATTCCATCTTGTCCTCAGAAAGCATGAATGGGAGTCCTTTTATTTATTTTCAAGTTCATACGGACGTGGTAAGTGAAAAGGACAAAGTGCTTTAGTGATGTGCAAAGGGAGGAAAGGGGGTTAAAAATGCATATTTTGGTTGCTGACAACACTTCCTATCCATTGTTCCTAACTATGTTCTCTGACTGGAACATGAGCATTCACCTATAAACTAGAAGGTAGTCATATCCAATAACGAGAAAACAAGAGAGGAACATCACACAAACTCCATTCTACTGTTTCTATGGACACTTACTGTGTGATCCATCCAAATACAGCACAATAATCAAGGTCACTGTACTACTTCTCAATAAAACTGAAACCTATGTTAGCCTCTCTCCTAATCTACCTCTGGATCCCTACAGCTCCCCCCACCTTAATTCAGCCTTTTCTAACTCACAAAGTCTAAAATTGTCCTTGGCGCTTATGTGAGTGGAGTGAACATCCATCCTTTTATATATACCTCTTAGCCTCAAAATTCCTAAATCAACCCATATCATTCAGCAGGCAATTGCACCATGTCGAGACAAAAGACCTGATCCCTTTCTTGTCTAATAAATTACTTCCTGAGACTTAATTCCCTGTTGCCTGTATATTTTTCCTGCATAAATCCCCCCAAACGATAAATCATCTTTCTGTCTTGTCCATCATGTTTGGGCTCATTACTTCACACATCCTAATTATCATCAATGCACAAAACTCAAGGAAAAAATATCTGAACAATGAAATGATACTTTTTTCCCTAACACAAATGCAACTTTGTGTGATTAAAGACTATCCTAATATAAATGGGTGCTTTGGATGACTTCTATGTAGCTCTTTTACATTGTGCAGATATTCTTAATAAGTCCAACTACCTAAGGAGGGAAAAAAAGCGCTCTTTTTGCCTTTAAGACTTCGAAGTCTGATTTTTTAAGTGCACAGATAACTTTAATACCTAAATTGAAAAATGAGAAGAGTATCCGTAGGGAAAAAGGAGCTTATTGCTGCCTCCCTGAAGTTCATCAAATGTTGTCACATATTTCTCTAACATTTTTGACTTGGTTAAGTGCAAATTTAGGTGAACACACTCTTTTTCCCAGGGTTCATGGCAACAGAAATATAATATGTATTTTCTGATTAATGAGTACAGCTCTACAGTGTGAGGGATCTTCAGCAAATGGTGCTTTCTGGAGGCAGAGGACTGGACAAAATAACCTTGCATTTACATTATTTCATGACTTAGTTGTTGCTAACCGTTTTAGCACCTACTTCACACTCCTTCTTAGATATATTTGTGGCATATAGTAACTTGAAATCCCTATTCTCAGAATCCAAATCCTCAGTCATGGTGCATCTAAATTTCCCCATAACTATGGAGAAAACCCAAAAAAGGAATTGAGCAAATGGACAAAAGTTAATAAAGCTCACCTTTAGTTTCATCAATTATAGTTATATATACAGTTATTATACAGGAAAATCAGTGAATTATAGTTCATGTGATTATTGAAACCCTGCCATGCATTTAAGTCCAAATCCTTGTTTAGTGTGTGATTTGGGGCAACGACATCTAATTCACTGATAATAGACTAGATCCCTTTGCCAATCTTACTTTTTCTTTCATGGTTATCACTGACACCGTATCATATGGCTTGTGGTTATCAGGGGGGAAACTGTGAAGTAGAAAATATTTCCCTGAATCTTTGTCTCCTGTTAGCAATGTGGCCTTGAGCATGAACCTTAACCACTTTGTGCCTCAAGTAACTTATCTGGTAAATTATGGAGCTGTAGTAAGTAGCACTTGTAAAATACTGAGGGCAACACTTGGTAAGGGTTAATTATTAGTGCTGTTGGGGCTGCTAGTACCATTATCTCTTTGTTTAGTGAACTCTGATTCGTCCTTCCTGATTCAGATGTTTAAGCCCTTCACTCCCATGGGCAAAGATACTCATTTCTTCTTCTCTAGTTCCATCCTTCTCTGAATTCTCAGGTAATTTTGCTCACAATTATCTGCTCTCACATCCATCTTCCTCACTGGCCCCTGTCTCCTCCTTTGCTTGGTTTCTTTCCAATACAGAAATAGTGTCTTCTGTGTACTCAAGTCATTGCCCACATGAATGAAGGAATGAATTTGCTCTTGGCAAATCTATTGGTTCTAGATATAAATATGAAAATAATAAAGCATTTTTCTTAGGCTTAACATTTTTCAAGTTTCATTTAGATTAAAATGTTCCATTTTACAAGAATAAGAAAATGAATCCTTTCAATGGTCATCAATGACTACTTTATTAGAAATAAATAGACACTGCCACACATCACATGTCTCCTCTCCTGATAGACATAACGGATCTTACCTTTAGAATTGTCCTGCCCTTTACAAATAAAGCAAGTCCAGATTACATCAAGCCTCTATCTATCAATCAATTTATGGAAAATGCAGTAGACAGAGAAGCATGCCGTACAATACTACGTTGGTGAAAGTAGTAAAATCCAGACTGTGAGGAATTCTACAGGGCAAACTCCACAAGATAAATGACCACGTACATTTTAGGGGGGTAAAAAAAGAGAAGAAAGCTGCAGATTTAAAGAGAGTTAAGAGACAAGTCAGTCAATTGCAGTATGTGGGCTGTTTTGAATCCAGATTCAAATAAATTCAAAAAATTGAACACTGACTAGATATGTGATAATATAGAGGAATTATCATCAATTACTTTAGGCATAATATGGCTATTTTTAAAAGACCCTTTCACTTCCATTAATTTATACTAAAATATTTACAGATTAAATAGAAATGTGCCTGGGATTTTCTTCGAAATAATCCCAGATGGGTGAAAACTGAGATAAAACAAGGTAGAGTAAGAATTGAAGTTCGCTGAAATTGGGTGATAGATGTGTGGAGGTTTATGGTACCGTTCTACTTTGCTTTTGCAATTCTTACTCATAAAAATAAACTTAAAGAGTAATAATTCCCTGTATGATAAAAGAAATTTTTGTGTTTCCTCTTTCACCTACATTACAAACTCTGGCCATGTTTTTGCTACCCATGAGACCAGATGCACTTCTTGGCATAGCATAAGTGTCCAATCGTTATTTATTAGATTGGATTTCTTTGCTTGTGAATCCTTTGGTCATAACATATATTTTCAGCAGTGGCTATATCATCCAAAAAACAAAGAGTTACTGTTATGAATTCCGTGGTAAATGGAACACCAGTAACTATATGAACAACACCTAATATGGAATGAATGCTTACTTCTTTGTCACTCCGGATGTCAATATACAGGGAGTTCTCTCACCAATTTCTTGGAGAACTTTATGAGGTGTGGTACATGTTATAAGACACCATGGTGATGCAGTTACCAACATAGAAACTGAAGTTTTGTGAGGGTAAAGCTACCCTTAACACAGTAAATATCAGAGCCAAGCCCGCATCAGACCTCCCATATCTAAACACCTAAGTCCTTAACCTCTCCTATCTGACATCTTTCCTTCTGCATCTAGTAGGATGGGTGACTCAAAATTGAGAATAAATTATGATCCCTTTTCCTAAGAAGCATTATAGACAGCTGAGCTCAAGTCAAGTGGCTGCAGCAAGACAGATAGGAAGGGAACACTTTCCTAGATGATTTGAGATGAGCACTACAGAAGGTGGCCATATTCAGACAAGTGTGAGAATAATGAGTCTAAGGCAGGAAAACAAGACCTCTAAAAGCCTAGATCAAAGATTCCCAAGCGGTGGTTCAGCCAACTTTTTTTTGGTCTGCATAAGGTTTAAAGTTTTTTGAACTGACTTGCCAATTTTCAAAACTCAGAAGATTTCACATGTAAATCTATACTTCTGGGCTTAAGAAAAGAAAACTCAAGTTTCCTGGGCCCATGTTTCTCCATTGTCATTAGAAGTCCTGAAGCAGGGGAGAGATTTGCTGAAAGTAACATGTCAGGGAGCAGCATGGAGATGACATTGTAGGGAGAAGATGCTAGAATCAGAAATTATTTTTAGGTCTGGTCAGGAATAATGAGGTCCTGGCCAACTTAGAGGTAGAGGGAATCAAAACAAGGCAGGGGGTGGAAATCCATGAACAGAAGTGGTGACAGGACTTGGAGACAGAATGCCCGAAGAGGCAGAGGTATGTAACCTAATACCAAGTCATAACTGGTACCAGTGTATCTCATCCCCAAGACTGGAAAGAATGCCACACTGGGATCATTATATTTTGTGTTAGCATCTATCAGGAGACGGTGACACAAGAGATCAGCATGGAAACTAAACAATGCAGCATCCACATTGATATCTTGTAGATCTTAGAAATATGGAAACAGGATCTGAGTGAGAGGCAGGAGATGTAGTATTGGGAAACTCTTCAGTCCTATACTGACTACTTCCAAAGACACAGACCAAGAGATGGCCTTCCACTGAAGAGTTTTTACACTGAGGTCAGAGGAAAGAGATAAATAGCCAGTAGTTAGACGCTCATGACCAGTGTACATCTGATGAACCCAAAACAAAAGAATGATCGTGTGTTCAGAGAAAATCTCTTGAAAGTTGCCCTTCTTCTTACACCTTATCACAAAGAAAGACTAGACAGAGCACAAGAATATGGGGTCCACATAAAAGTTTACACTGATTGACCCAATATTTGTTGAGTGCCTACTAAGTAAAATACACATGACGTATCCCTCCATCTGCTTTATTCTTCCTCACCATACCTGGCAATGCTAGATATCACATTATGTACTTCATATGTGCTTCCTGGCTTGATTCTTGCCTATTTCCCCTGGAGAATACAAACTCCATGAGCACGGACCTCATCTCTTTTGTTTCTCAGGCTATCCTCCAAGCTTAGGATAGTTTTTGAGACACAGTAAGTTCTTAATAAGTAGTATTTGAGAGTGTCCATTTTCACAGAGCCTGAGTTGGACAGTAAATCAAGCAAGTTTACAATATGGGGTAACCAGTGTGAGAAGGTTAGGGGGCTCAGCAGAGCATGGAAGTGGAGCCCTGATACGACAACTGGAAGAAAAAGCCACTGTAAAATCCCTCCCTTACAGTAAAAGAAACAAGAGAGTTTATTCTCTTTGCATGTTTATTTGAGATTGTTCTCAAAGCCACACAACCCAGAACTAAAACAATGAAGAAATTGTTTTTTTTTTTTACTTCAATTTTTTACTTTGATCTCTAGCTAACAAACACCTTATACAAAGAAGAACTTGGGGGCACATAGGTGGCTCAGTCAGTTAACTGTCCAACTTCGGCTCAGGTCATGATCCCCTAGTTCGTGAGTTCGAGCCCCGTTTTGGGCTCTGTGCTGACAGCTCAGAAACCTTAGCTGCTTTGGATTTTGTGTCTCCCTCTCTCTGCCCCTCCCTTGCTCGTGCTCTCTCTCTCTCTCTCAAAAACATATAAACTTTAAAAAAAATTTTTTTAGGTTGAAAATTTCCTTTAAAAAAAGAAAACTGCCACCCATGATTTTGTCATTATATTTGCTTGTCCCTGGTGCCACTTAAATTGGGGTGTGGGGACACAAGCTGGAGACGAGTGTGTTCATGTCATTGATGAGCTGTACTGAATCATCTCAGCCTTGGTGGAGTTAATTTAAGGCCCAGGATGAAGTGTGTGTGTGTGTGTGTGTGTGTGTGCGCGCTCAGTGGGAGCCCATCCTCACCCTTCTGAAGGAAAGCAGTGTCCCAAGGGTGGGAAAGCCTTTCCCCTCTCACCTCTGCCAGCCAGTCTGGCATCAGGGCAAACACCCAGGACCCATCTTGTCGAAATGCTTCCGTCGTGAAGCAGCAAGAAATTGTCAGATTTAGATGGTGAAGCTGACTTCTCAATAGGGGAAAAAAAGGACCTAAATTAGACTTCTATAAAAAGAATATTGCATATTTATTTCCACAATAACACCCAGGAAAAACGTTAGTCAAGAAGCAAGCAATTGGGTGAATAAATAAGCCTGTCTTTGTTCTCATCAATTAAGTTATTACATCAGTTGGAAAACCAGTGAATTATAATACAGATGTTTAATGAAACACTGCTGAGCCTATAAGTCAAACTCCTATTTTGTGGTGTGATTTTGGCTGCATAGTTTTGTGTGTGTTAAACCGTATTTATTAGCTGATACCCATTATTATTTTGAGCAAGGTATAATTCAGTTGTCAGGCTCCATCGCAGGCAAGGAGATTTAATCAGTAAGAGCCGCTTTGCTACTGAGTATAAAACAATGTGGGTTTCATGAAGCAATCACGGCAGTGTGAAAAAATGGGATTAATTAGTATTGTATAAGAACAGGCAGCATGCTCATTAAAAACTTGTGAGGTGGCTCTTGATAAACTGCCACTTGATAGGACCGCATTAATGTGACAAGGCAAAGACTTCATTCCCAAATCCTTGCTGATTGTATCTTGCTTTTAAGTTACCTGGAATGACCCTCCTCGGCGGCAGGAATGCAAAGATCAAAATGACTGCCAGGGATCCCAGAGCCACCTGGACCCTGGAAGCCAAGCATGGATGGGGGGAAGCTTCAAAGACAACTTTTTTTGAACTCAGAGTCACACATGAATCAATAGTTGTAAATGAAGCCGCACCCGGGGGGTGGCGGATTTGCATTCGTGCTCTGCAGGTCAGGCAGAAACTAATTTGACAATTGGTAACCTACCCTAATGAAGGCCACGTACAAATGCTCTGTTTGCTTACCAGGTGTGGGCGATGTCTGGAAATGCATCTGGCCTGGGGAAGATGGCGGGTGGGGGGGAGGGGGGAGCCATGGGGGGTGGCCAGAGGAAAGGAAGACGACAGAGAACCTGTTCTTTGCAGTGCCTCCCTCATAGTGCCCACTGCCTAATTATTTGGATTTCCTAAATGCCTCTCTTAGTTCCTAGAATGAATAGTGATTTTTTGTTGTGTTCTGTTTTCACAGTGAAAGCAAATGCACGTGAAAAAAAGCCCTGTGAGAACAATCTGCTTTGGGTAAGGAATATTTTTCGATGTGCTTTAGACTTGTCTTCCTCTTTGGGCATCCGATTTGATTCTCTTCCAAGTGCGGAAAGGTTTGGGTTGTATCATCATGCTGCAATCCGGGTCTTTTGGGGGGGCCGGGGAGCAAGAGGGGTTCTCGAGGCGATGTCCATGGATATGCTTTCTCAACAGCTCACCAGATCTATAGTTTCCTCAAAGGATCTTCCCTTAACTGTACCCCCACCCCTGCTTCCATTTTCCTGGTGGCTTTGGCTAACACTGCCGGCAAAGCAGCTCTACGTAGAATAGGTATTTGTTCGACTTATTTCCAGAACTAAAAATGCCACTCAGAAACCACAGGGTCCCTTTTCCTTGACCTCCCCAACTATTTTAGATATACAGAACCTTCTGAAATCCCACCAGCACGTTAAATTAATGTTTGCTACCATGAAGCTCAAGTATGCAGTTCACAATTATAGGTTCTTTACAACTGAACTTGGGTAATTCCACCGCAACCCGCAGATTCAAGGTGCTGGGCTGAAGCCCAGCTACCTGAGCAGCCTAAATGGGATTAAGCACATGTTATGTCAAGGGATGTGTTGCAATATTATTAATTTAAACCTTAACGTCTCATTGTTGTGACCCACGCTGCATGACGTAATGCAATATGACAGCCATTAAATTAATAGAAAATAGAATTCATCTCTCAAAATTTCACACACAATAAAGGCACAGAGACAGACAAAAATAAAGGAAGAAAGACAGACAGATAAATACCTTCAATATCTTTCTGTTTCCAACTGAGTCTGCCTCTATCTGGCAGTATTAGGAGTATTACATAGCATCAGCCCTTTGCACGGAGATCCCTGCCATCTTTATGCCTCTATAAGGCAAAGTAGTGAAGATGTTCCTATTTTGTTCCTTTGCTTTTCGCAAATGGATTGCATAGACAAAAGATGCTATCGATGGAAGCGCACGCATCACCATTTACACATGACATGGCAATAGGAAATTTTCTGCCCCTCTTAGCTTGATGAGGACCTCCTGTGAAGACCCTTCAACTCCTTCAGGTAGTAGCCACCTTCTTGATTTATAATCCTATAGCAGCGGAAGAGGTTAGCTGGGTAATTTAAATCACTGGATTTTGCTAATGAACTAGGGCCAGAGAGAAAGCACTTTACACGGTGAAGGCTCCATTTCACCTTCCTTATGCTCCACATCCTTTATCTCCAAGTTTTTACATTATTTATATAAAAAGGGAAATGGTTCTCTCTGAGGAAAATGAGTGGGCAAAGCATCTCTGCTGATGGAGTATCTTCTACAATTCGCTGCCATTAGGATGCCCTCTCTCCGTGCAACCAAAATAGGGTTGCCGGATTTAGCAAAGAGACATGCAGAATGCCTAGTTCCATTTGAATATTTGGCAAACAACAAATAATGCACTATTTTGGATGTACTTATATTAAAAGTCGTTTGTTGCCTATCTGAAATTCAAATTGAACTGCGTGTCCTGCATTTTACCTGGAATGCTAAGCTGCAAGGAGGTGCATTTGCCCCAGTGAGGTCACTGCGTGAAATGTCAGGAGAAAATGCCCTTCCGAGCTTGGGAACACAGACTGTATGTGGCTGCCTTTTGGCATCTGTGCTTCGCAGTGGAGAATTTTTATTTAGCAGATTACTATAGGCTTCACTGAGCTTTGAAATAAACTATTGGTCACTTTTTTCCCACATGGATAAGCAAGTTTTAAATGACGTTTCCTTCATATTAACCTCAAAGAGACTTTTCTACGGTTTCATTTTGCAGAAGGAAATACATCGTGGTTGGCACACCTAGGGGTTCCCAGGACCTTCCCACCAGCACCACCAGGTGTCTTCATTTATCTCCATAGACTGCAGTTTCAAAAGCACTGACCTTGTATATATCCAAAATACATATACACAGGTATTCAAATACCTGTACAAACAGATTGATGTACCTGCATATGATATATTCAAACAATATATGTACCTTCATATCCATAGCAGCACTATTCACAATAACCAAAAGGTAGAAACAACCAAAAGGGTCATCAGCTAATGAATGGAGAATCAAATTACGGTCTATACTTACAACTGAATAGCATTCGACCATTAAAAGACATGAAGTGCTGCTACGTGTTATAACACTGGCTGAACACCAAAAACATTCCGCTGAGTGTTAAGCCAGACACCAAAGGTCACGTATCATATGATTTATATGAAACATCCAGAATAGGTAAACCTGTGGAAATATAAGCAGACTAGTTGTCGCCAAGAGCCAGGAAGGAAGTGTGAGGCATGGGAAGATGGGTGGGCGCATACTACTAACAGGTACAGGTTTCCTTTCAGGGTGATAAAAGTGTTTTAGAACTAGAGGTGGTACTTAGCACTGTCAGTGTATTAAATGCCACTAAATTGAACAAACAGAGGGCTGTTGGAGGGGTGTTGAGTGGGAGGGTGGGCTACATGGGTGGTGGGCATGAGGGTACTTGTTGGGATGAGCACTGGGTATTATATAGAAGTGATGATGAATCACTGAAGTCTATTCCTGAAACCAATATTGCACTATATGTTAACTAACTTGGATTTAAATAAAATTTAAAAAGTAAAAAATAAATAAAAAATGGTTAGTTTTATGTTATAGGAATGTCATCTCAATGAAAATAAACAAATAATCAAAACATCATTGACTTTAACAAGAAGATGGGATTTTCTATTTCTGCCTTTGGATCCATTTTGAACATAGTACCAGCTACAAAACAGAAAACAAAAATCTCCTCATTTTCTATAGAGTTTATTAAATGGAAGACATTTCCATATAAGGTATTAACTCCACTAATATGAATTGAGCCCCTTATCAAAGGGTTACCCGTAGGGGCACCTGGGTGACTCAGTCAGTTAGACATCCAACTCCTGATTTCGGCTCAGGTCATCATCTCAGGGTTGTGGGAATAAGCCCCATGTTGGGCTTTGAGCTGAGAGTGAAGCCTGCTTAGGATTCTCTCTCCTTCTCCCTCTGCCCCTCTCCCCAACTCATGGTCATTCGCATTCTCTCTCTCTCTCTCTCAAATAAAATTTTTAAAAGGGTTACAGTGGTCTCTCTCTCTCAAAAAAAAAAAAAAAAGCAGGGGTGGGGGGGGATTACCGGTACCTATTCAGAGCCTTTGGGAAAAGTAGAAACCGGTGTCCCAGGATGGCCCAGTCTGTTAAGCATCTGACTGTTGATTTCAGCTCTGTTCATGATCTCACAATGTATGAGTTCAAGCCCCTCATCAGGCTTTGTGCTGATGGTGTAAAGTCTACTTAGGATTCTCTCTCTCCTTTTCTCTCTGACCCTCATACACTCTACACAAACAAACAAACTTAAAACAAAACAACATAGGTGCCTCATGCTGGGCCTGCTTGATGAGCTGAGCCCTGCTCACCACCTGGGCCAGACACCTTCATGCAGTCCCTTTTGTCACTGTCACAGAGAGTACCTTTTGCTGCAAAAGGCCATGTGTTGTACAGTACTGGGAATGTAATAAATCTTAAGTAACTGTGGGTACAGGATAAACCTTAAGGGGCTTAGAAAACAGCATAACATAGTAACTCAACATGCATGCTTAAGAGCCAGACTCAGTGGGTCCCTCACCAGTTGTGTCACCTCAGGCAAATCCTGAACCCCAGTTTTCTTATTTGTAAAACTTATTTGTAAAACTGTGACCTCGGTTTTCTTATTTGTAAAGCAGGGAAAAATAAGAACATCTACCTCCCAGCTGGTAGGAGTGGGGGTAGGGGAGCTAAATTAGTTTAAAGCATTCAAAACAGTGCCTAGCATTCACCAGAATGGCTAAAATTACTGACTGGCAGTACTAAATCCTGGTGAGGTTACATAACCTAGATAGTCACACATTTCTGATGGCAGTGTCACATGTATTCTGTCATCACTGTAGAAAGCCATGTAGTCCTTTTTTATAAAGTAAAACCACCTACTTTGTGATTCAGCAATTCCACTCCTTGATCCGTACCCAAAAGAAATGAAAACTCATGCTTATAAAAAGATTTGTACAAGAATGTTCACTGCAGCTTATTCATACTAAAAAAATAGAGACAACTGAAGTGTCTATCAGCAGAAGATTGGAAAATAGACTGTATGTTCATATAATGGAATAATACTTAGCAATAAAAAGGAATGAACTACCAATATACCAAAGAACATAGGTGAATTTCCAAACCATTATGGTCAACGAAAGAATCCAGTCCCCGAAAGGACTGGCTGTATGATTCCATTTTTGTGAACTTCAAAAACAGTTATGGGGCACCTGGGTGTCTCAGTCGGTTGAGCAGCCAACTCGATTTCAGCTCAGGACATGACCTCACAGTTCGTGAGTTCAAGCCCCGCATCGGGCTCTGTGCTGATAGCATGGAACCTGCTTGGGATTCTCTCTCTCCCTCTCTCTCTCCCTCTCTCTCTCTCCCTCTCAAAAATAAATAAAAATAAAAATAAACATCCAAGCTAGTCTATGGGGATAGAAATCAGAGTAGTCCTTGACTCTGAAGGGCAGAACATGAGGGAATTTTCTAAGGTGATGGTAGGGGGAGAAAATGATTTCTGTAAAGGGCCACAGAGTAAATATTTTAGCCTTTGAGGTCTACATACAGTCTTCACTGCATATTCTTCTTCTTCTTCTTAAAATAACCCTTTAAAAATGTAAAAATCCATTCTTAACTGATAGGCCACACAAAAACACTCCACCACCTAGATTTGGCCGTGGGATTGCAGTTTGCTAAATTCTGCTCTGTACGGGGTGGTTGTTACACAGAGGCACATATCTGTCAGACGCCCTGAGCAGTCAGCTTAAGACCTATGCATTTTCCTGGATGTATTTCAGTAAAATGGAGAACAGTGCCCAGAAGTTGAGTTAATACTCAAACATTAGCTAATATAATTTTAGCTTCACGCTAAACAGTATATTTGTTTTTAATTATAACAAAGAAAATATCATTCTCCCACACAGTAAAGTCAGTTCGACCACTATATTTAAGCCATCCATTGTGAGTCTCTCTACGGCCTAGACACACATTTCCATCCCCTTCCTACAAAGAGAATTTGATATATAAGGACAGTCTCTTAAGCCTGGGAACACTCCAAAGCAGAGGGTATATTCTCAGATCTCTAGGGGCCCTTGAACCCCGGTCAGGGAGACAGGCATCCATCATGGACCAAACGGTCTGTCCCATCTGATGTCTACTTGTGAACTACATCTCCTTCCACAGGACAGCGTCCTATCCAGTTAGAGTCCTTACCAGTGTCAGTGCTGAGAAGAGAACGCTTCTGGAGAATTCCTTGTATGTAAGATCTACCAGATAACAAATGGAAGCATTTCCAAAGGATAAGACCCTACCTTGAGAGTGTTTTCTATACATTTGTATTTCCTAGTGCACCTATGGGCATCACTTTTCGCTCGTTGCTGAAGAATACTCTCCATGGAGTCAGCAACTCAGAACCGCTGAGCGAAGCAGTACTAGCAAGTGTCGCAAAGCAAGTTCCATGTGGAGTGGAGAGCCCTCATCTGTCCCCGGCAGCGGAAGCTCTGGTAGTGGCAGCAATGAGAAGTAAAAAAGCGCTTTGCCAAATGAAGCATAAGAAGACACTGGAGTGTGGCTACCACAAAATAACTTACTGCACTTTTTCTTACAATTCCCGTCAGAACCAAAGCTGAATCAGGGGGGGAGGCCCTCCTGTTAATAATTGGGCTGAGGAAGAAATAAACTCCTACATTAATGGAGTTGATTTCATTAAATAATGTTTAAGCCTGTGTTATGATAAATGCTAATCATTTTTTATCATGGCCACGTGCTGTTTGAAGAAAGAGGTGCTGAATGCTGTCCTCGGGAGCCCATGGTGCTGTGCACAGATGAGGTGGACGCCCTCACCGTCATCCCTTTTGTCACCTGGCAATAAATATTATTGATTTATTATTATATAAAATACTACTTATTTGTTTGGGTTTTCACTAAACCCTTGAGACACCCTGACTCATTTAATCCTCACGATAAATAATCCTGGGAAATAGATCCCATCATTACGCCCATTCTACAGATGTACAACTGAGGCTGGTCAGAAGGTAAGTATTTTGGCGGCACCTGGGTGGCTCAGTCGGTTAAGCATCCGACTTCACCTCAGGTCATGATCTCATGGCTCGTGAATTTGAGCCCCGTGTCTGGCTCTGTGCTGACAGCTCAGAGCCTGGAGCCTGCTTCGGATTCTGTGTCTCCCTCTCTCTCTGCGCCTCCCCCGGTTGTGTGCTCGCAAGTGCCAAAAATAAATAAACATTAAAAACTATAAAAAGAAAAGGAAGGCAAGTAACTTAGCCAACATCTGACCCCAGACAGTAAGTGATAGAGCTCGCCTCAGAACACAGTTCCACCAAGACTCCAAACTCAACGCTCTTAACGCAAGTCTCTTTCCTGCATCTCCAAAGACAACTGAAAACACAAGTAATGATGGACCACGAAGTCGTCTCTAAAAGTTCAGAGAAGCATCCAAGATGACCAAGGACTAGAATGGAAAAACTGTGTGAAGTCAGATATTGGTTTCACTTGGAATAAGGGTCATTTCTGAGCAGGCAAAAGTGGGTGAGGCTGGCATTTCATCAGGAGACCCCAACTTCGCTGGGATAGATTCCTGGAAATGTCAATTAAAAAAACATTAAATTCTCACAAGGGAACTTCAGTCCAATTAAAACAGCTTCAATTCATTTGCTGTCAAGTATTATCTTTTTACAGATACCATGATCTGTTCAAATTGATCCGAACATGATGAATATTTCAAGAAATCACTCTTCCCTGCGGTGGGAACACCGATGCATCATAAAACTTTGGTCAACTACTCATACCACCGTGCTTCAAGGGAACTCTATGATTTTGCCTGGTATGTGGAATCGGGGTACCATGTCTCAGATACAGGGTGATGCATATTTTATGTGCACGGAGACTGACGGGGAGAGAAAGGGGCAGCAGCAATGAGGAAACGATTCCAAAGGAATAGATCCGCTCTGGAAACATCGAACTGGTGACTGCTGGGCAACTGAGGACTGAGTAACCCTCCTGAGCTGCTATAAGGGATGTGGTTGCCCAACGAGCCTAGTGCCGGGGCAAGACCCTGTCGGCCCCAGCGCTGGGAGGACCAGGGTGGCCGAGGGGCGGCTCCACAGCCTTCCCTGGAGAAAGGGACTCTGGTGAGCGGGAGGAGGAGCAGGAAGAGCAGTTCTCCTTGGCCTCTGTTACTATGGCAACCTTCCCCTTTGTTTCCCTGGATCCGGAGCTGCTGCCTCATTTAGCGACTGGCATCAGGTGAGGCAGCTGCGTGATGGCACTAGGAAAATGAGGAAGTGGAGACACAGCACTGCTTGAGCAAACACACATGCACACACCCTGGCACCAGGAAGCCATTGTCAGGACAAGTTTCCAGACCTCTTGCCACTTTCTTTAGAGCCAATCAGCAGCATATGATTGCAACTGCGGCTGAATAATATGCCTGGGGAATTTTTGCTTTATTCCAGCTGCCATTTGGACCGTTTCCTTGCACGCGTTCTTCTACTGCCCGCAATACTTTGCTCTCCCTTACCCCATGGAGGGCTCTCAGTGTCAAGGGCACGTCCCCTAACAGGCATTCCCTGAGTGCCCTCCACCCTCTGCCACTGTTCTCTCGCAGCATCCTGAGCAGTAAGCACAGTTCACAAGCCTCTCACCGATGCTCTGTGTTCATCAGTTCTTGCTCTGTCTCCTCGGCTAGATTACAAGCTCTGCGAGGGCAAGGAGGCCACCATTCTTGCACAAAGCTCTGTCAGCTGAAATGTGCCGTGCAAGTGGCTGTGAACGAATATTTGTGAAATAAACGAAGAATACATTAAGTCTGAAAATGTGATTTAGGGTGCTGACTTATGAAGTGCCGCAGTGGTGGCTTAGGGTCTCCCAATTTTTTTTTTCTCTTCAATGACCAATCAACAAAAATCATATTAAAATCAAAGACCATGACCTGAGTTGCAAATCTATTTACTCTCAGAGCTGTGTCTGCCTTCGCTGCACAACTTCCCACGTCTCAAGGCGGCCTGGTTATATATGTACAATGGAATAGTGTAGGGGATGAGAGAAGGTAAATTCAAGGGATGGGGGCAGGGTACCTATCAGGTATTTCTCCACTGGCCTGTGACCACAAGAAAGGGAGCATCTCGGGACAGAAACATTCGGAATGCTCGGAATGCTAAATGGGCGAGTCCAAGGAAGAAATTTCCACCATAGAGAGAGAGAAGAAAGATGGGGGGCATAGGAGAGACAGAGGACAGAACAAGTTCTGTAAATGCACCGCATCCTTCCCGACGCACTCACTCTTTGAACCCCAGGGGACCCTTGGCCTGCACCATCTCCCTGTATGAAAAGTTGATGATGAAATCTATTGGTTGTGGGGTGAGTGGGGCCGTGGCATTCCTCCATCCCATAATGCAACATCGTTCCAAATGTATAATGCACGTGAATGAGAAACTGGATGAGTTTTACCAAAAAGCATATTTTAGTCAACTTTGATGAAACTGATTCTTTCCTATATACTGAAGCATTCCATGAAATAAAAATGATTCAGGAAGAATGTATATTAGTTCATACATAGGCAAAATCAGCATCAAACAAACAGACACTGAATTAAAAAAACGACTAACAAAAGCTAGATGAAAGTATCTGTCAATTCCACAGCAGCGACCTAAAGGTAAAGGATGAACTTCATGGGGAAGCAAAGTATTCTACCTTCCTATGTCTAAAACATAATTCCTGAAAGCTAGAGGCCATGAGCCATTGGATTCCTGCTACTCTGTCAGTGATTATACTAAAGGCAAAACCAGGATTGTTTTAAGGAGTGGAAGACAGGCCTGCCTTACCTGAGGATCCAAAAATCATCTCAAGTAAGATTCTCTGCCTTACTGGCTAATGCAGCCAGAGATCTACACTGTTCCTCTTTGCAACAGTTTGGGCTCAAAGGTCTGAGATGAGTGTGATTGGCCAAGTCTAGGTTTTGAGCCAACATAAGTAGGTCTTTGTCCTTGCTCTTTGGCCCACGGCTTCTAAATCCTTAGAATTGCATAAGTGATAAAAGTAGCTCTAATGGTGAAAGAGTGTCTTTTGCTATTATAAGACGCCCCTTTCAACCACACCTGAGTTTATGTTGATGAGGTGACTTTTGGAAAACCCTTGGATGGGGGCACTGGTTGCCAGGGGAACTGGCCCTAGTTTAGAGGGTTAAAATTTTCTGCCCCATCCTTCAACCTTCAGGGAAGGGGAGAGGGCTGGAGATGGAGTTCAAGTATGAAAGTTCCAATGATTTAATCAATCACACACACATAATGAATCCTCCATAAAAACCCTAACTGAAGGTTGGGAAACAAATGAAGATGCTGGGAAGGTCAAGTGCCTGGAGAAGGAGTGGAATCTTTTCCCTCCTTCTCCCACACCTACCCAATGCATCACTTCCATTTGGCTCTTCCTGTATTATATTACTTTATTTCACCAAAATCCCGTTCTTTGGGAAAAGCCCTCTTCACCAAACAAATAGATCCTATTCAATTCATATGGGGGGGGAGGGGTTCTCTTTGCTTCAAAGATGGGTGATCCAGGTCACACTAAAGAGAGCTTTCTTCCCCTCTGGCCACAAAGAATATTTTTCAATAGGCAAAAGACCCACGTTGTTTTCTCCTTGAGATTTTGCCTAGCAGAAGAGACTTCAGTCAGAATAATTTGTAGGGTCCAAATCCAGGAATTAACAAAAAATGTTATTAACAAATAAGCCATCAAACCCACAGAGCTGTGGTTTTCAACCAGGCATATCTGGGAGATTTTTGTTGTTTAAGCACACACCTGGTCTACTCCAAATAAATCAAATGAACCAGTAACTCAAGAAGACTCTGACGTATCTCTCTAATTAAAAACCTGTTTTATAGAAATACTAGGTTCTTATGAGCAATGAAACAGTTTTTACATTTTATATAGATCCCCAACAGTGAATATGTAGAATAAAACAACAGAATATTCATTCAAGTTTAAATTGCTTAAGAGATATTGCCTAGAGTAAAAATTTATATCACAGAGCTGTTGGTTAGAGAAGCAGGTTAAAGTAAAGAATGGTAGGAAAGAGCCATATTAGCCAGGATTCTTTTGGTTGTACATGGCAGAAAACCTAAATCAAAGAAAGGACTGAGTTAAAAAGGGGAGGACTGATTGGCTCACACAGTTGGGAAGTCCAGGGGCAGAGTTAATTTCGGGTAGGCTGGTCCAGAATTTCAAATGATGGTATCTGGGGTTCCTCTTTTCCTGCACTTTAGCCCTACTTATTTTTGCCTGGATGGTAGAGGAGATGACCCCACACCCCCTTCTCCCCAGGATCCCCGGGTTGAAGCTCACAGACCCCCATGGAGAGAAGACTTCTTCTCTTCAACGTCTATTTGCCAATTCCAGAATAGACTCTCAACAGCTCAGCGAGTTAACATCATGCCTGAACCAAGCAGAGTGAGTGATGCAGATAAAGAGTCCTATTATAAGAGGCCTATTCTGGGTCACGTGTCACAGAGTGGACAGCCATAATTAAAAGCCCTGGCAGAATACCTAGCATGAGGAAAGAGAGGCCAACCCATCCCAGACTAACCATGCAATGGGATGATAGGAAAAAAGTCAACACATGACTGCTACAACCATACCTAGACAGAGCTCACACTGTTGACATCCCTTCATTCTTCATTATGACCCAACAATGACTTTCCAAATGTCTGAAGTCAATAAAAACCAAATGAATATGATACGTAGAAACAATAGCACAAGCTTTTCATCATTCAAGTGCAAATCACTAGCATGGTACTGACCTAGGAGGCTTTCTAGATGAGCTCCAATCCACAAGGACACTTCCTCAATTAGAAATGAGTCTTGGAGAAGCTGGGTGGCTCAGTCGGTTAAGCAAGCATCTGACTCCTGATTTTAGCTCAGGGCACAATCTCACTTCTTGTGAGTTCAAGCCCCCCATCAGGCTCTGAGCTGACAGCCCAGAGCCTGCTTGGGATTCTCTCTCTTTCTCTCTCTCTTTCTGCCTCCCCTGTTGATGTGCACTATCTCTATCAAAATAAGTAGAGAAACATTAGAAATAATATTTTTTAAAAAAAGAAATGAATCTTAGAGGGAACAAAGTTCTCTCTTCCATTCTACTGAAGTTAGTTTTCTTAATGGTGAACTGAATCAAAGAAAAGGAGGTATCTCGCTCTACCTCACGTGATTTCTGCCAACAGCCAATCCTAAACCCTTCAGCGACACCTGCATGAGGGCTCTGGCAAAACTGCTCTGAAAAAAGATGCCAAATGCTGGTTTCTAAACCAGCTCACAAATGGCAATAACACAATTAGTACAAATAGCTACATTACCACGAAGATTTCCAGTCCAGGAGCTTTGCAAATTAATTCCATTGGAATGAAACCCCCTTCAAACAACTCCACCTGTCTTCCATAACCATGACACATACTGGAGAAGCCTAACTGGAAAACCACACCGTAAGAGTTCCAGATGTACCAGGATTGGGAATAAAGAATATGTCTGAAGTCAGTTAAGTGTCTGACTTCAGCTCAGGTCATGATCTTACCGTTTGTGAGTTCAAGCCTTGCACCAGGCTCTGTGCTGATAGCTCAGAGCCTGGAGCCTGCTTCGGATTCTGGTCTCCCTCTCTCTCCGCCCCTCCCCTGTTCACACTCTGGCCTGTCTCTGTCTCTCTCAAAAATACATTAAAAAAAAGAATATGTCTGAAACTGTGGAAAGAATTTTAATGTCTCGAACTGTCAGAAAACAGAACCACTTCATCTGATTGGCTGTGTTAGGACCCACGGTTGAACAGATGGAAGTAAGGACATAAGGTGACCTGGTATACAGACAACAATGAATGGAACTCTTCAGGGGCACCTGGGTGGCTCAGTTGGTAAAGGGTCTAACTTCAGCTCAGGTCATGATCTCAGGGTTTGTGAGTTTGAGTCCCGCATCAGGCTGTCAGTGCAGAGCCTGCTTCAGATTCTCTCTCCTTCTCTTTGCCCTTACCCTGCTCGTGCATGCTCTCTCTCTCTCTGTCTCTCTCTCAAAAATAAATAAACATTAAAATTTTCAAAAAAAAAAAAAAGAAATGGAACTCTTTAGTAAGTGACTAAGCCAACCAGAATTCATACCCTTTATATGGATAAAGTTCCATGAGCTATAATATTTGCATAAAATCCATCAAACAACAATGTGCTATGGATTGAAGAGTTTAAATCTGATTCAACCTAATCTGAGTGAAATCTGAATTAAAGGTTTGAACTAAATCATAAGGCAAACCCCAAATTAATTCAAGGTATGTTAATGTCAACATTTTGTTTTACAAATAAGCCAAAGATCTTAATTTTAAAAAATTATGCTCTTTTCAAAGTATGGATTTGCTTTGTAATTCAAAACAAGAGAGTACAGTAGCCCAGCCACCACTTACAGAGACATTTAGTTGATTTATTCAGCAGGCATTTATCAGACACCTAATATGTACTAGCCTTTCTGTGCTCAAGATTTAGTGGTGACCTCAGTAGATTATATCACTGACCTCAGGAATCCTGAATTCTAATGGAGAGAGACATAAAAATCTGGAAGATAAATAAATACACACAAAAACTTCCAGACATTAAGTTCACTGAAAGCAGGGGTTGGCACACAATGGCCCACAGACTGACTGTTCCTATAAATAAAGTTTTATTAGAACACAGTCTATACATCATCTATGGCTGCTTTTATGCCACCGTGGAGTGTTGAGTAGCTAAGACATACACGATGTGCTCCACAAAGCCTAAAATATTTGCTATGTGACCATTTATGGAAAAAGTTGGCCAACTCTGTAAATAAACAGAAAGGGGACCCTGTAAATTGCTTGGGAGGGAACATGAGTTTAAGGTCTGGAAAGGACTCCCGGAGGCAGTGGTATCTGAGGTGAGAGCTGAGGAGTGGGAAGAAAACAGGGTTTCAGACCAATAGAACAGTATGGAGGTGTGGTGGGTGTTTTTGTTTTGTTTTTAGTGAAGTATTTTGCCTTGAAGGTGATGAACATGTTACTGGACTGTAACACTAAGAAAATCTCAAATGGTAAACTAAACAAACCCAACACTTTCCCCTTGTTCCTTGTGCAAGGTGCTAAAAGCATTTTCAAGTTGTCTCTGGATTTGCATTCAAAAGAGGGGAGGGGTCCACAAAGTTCAACAAGCAACTCTGGGAAGAAGGAACTCATTGGTGCCCTCTCCTTAACCACCTTGCCTTGATTTCTACAGATGAAGGGTAGAGCCTACATTCATTTCTTTACAAAGTCTTTCTCCTTGCTTGGCCTTGTCTCCAACTGTGATTTCTCTCACCTCCGCGTCTCTGTGCTGATAGAACACATCTGCTTAGAACATCACTGGGCATAGCTTTTCCCAGAAAAGGTATTCCAATATCATCTGGGGAGAAGCCGAGGGTCAAGACCAGTGACTCGGAGCGAATAAGATAATGAGGGAATCCAGATGTCTACTCAAAAGCTCTTGTTTATTTCCACCCACACGTCAGTGGCCTCTGTTGTGGGAGGTGATGCCTTGCTGGCCAGAGATGACTGTTCTCCTTCTGTAATGCTCAAAGTCTCCAGGTGGGTCCCTTCCCCATAAGGTTTAAAAAAACCCACTATACCTTTTGTGCGCTATCTTACACCAATGTCTCTTTAAGTCTCCATTCTAACACAATATTTGAAACTACTCCAGCTGGAAATCCATACTTAGCAAGCGTGTCCTTGCCTCTGTTGAAAACTTCATGCTCCAATTTCATATATTTTCATGATACTTGTGGTGGTTTGGGGGTGGATAAATTAAATCTGCTTTTCTCCTGATTGCCCTGCTGGCCTTCTTTGTAACTTCACTTTGTATTCCTTTCTGTTCAATACTTTTCAAAGTACTGAGAGTTTAAAGAGGTACAATAAATCCCAGATCAGTTTTTAATGACCACGGTAAGCCTGCTTGTAATATGTCAGTAAGCTGAACCTAAAAGCCAGTGGGGAATAGGCTATTTCTGCCTTAGTAATTGCCTCCACGGAAAGATTTATAATGTCATTATCTGAATCTACAAGAAATAACTCATAGAGCTGAAATACCCTAAAAAAATATTACAATTCTCTTAAAATCTAGTCATTCATAAATGCTAAATCATAAAACTTTTTTCAAGATGTTTTATGTTAAAAGTAAAACCCAGTAAAAATATAAATGCTCGTTTCTTAATCAGATTCCTCGTTCTTTATGTATCTGTTTGGAGCTTTGCAGTTTTCTGGGCTGTATTTACAAACCTAACATTTGGCTGCCAGAGCCTCCAACCACTAGGAGAAGCCATGGTGTCTGAAAAGGCATTTCTCGTCGCCTTTTTATCTCTGTGTGATCACAAGTAGGAAGGAGGAAGAGGGTTAGTTAGTGTGGCAATAAAATTAATTTCAGCGATAAAAGTCACCTTTTCCCCTAATTTCCCCATGAAAAAAACCCACATGAAACTTCCTGCCGAAAGCACCCAGAGCCATTTTAAGCCATTTCTGCAGCTTTCCTTCCGCACCCTCCTCAGCATTTCCAAACCAAAACAAGATCAGTCATTTCTTTCAAATAGCAGGAAACATCCTCCCCAATTTGTCCAGAGTTTAATAAAAAGCTGGTCGCCACATTTCCTCGTCTCCCTGTGCCATAAAATAGAGCAACATTCATACTAATTTCTGCAGTGTGAAAATGTTCTTTGCAGGAGAGGATCTATTACAGTTTTAAAAGGACACTTAAGGTGTTTTTCATAATTTGTAAAATCATATTTTTTCCCTTTAAATACAGTAATTTGGTGCAAACATGAACATTGAATCGAGCTTTTTTCAGAAATTCCTCTTTCCTCCTGCGTACGCAAGACTGGGATTTTATTCACATTTTTAATATCTAGAATTGCAGCAAAGATTTGGTGGGAGGGGGTACAGAGAGTCATTTAAAAGCACGCGGGGAAGGAAAAAAACCCTTGTCTCCTTTGTTTGCCATTCTTGTTGCCGCCCTGTGGACCCGGCCACCATTACGCCCTTCCTTGACTATTATTTCCAATTCATCTCTGTAGATGGGAAATCAAGCATCTTCAGGTATATTTTTTTTAATGTTTATGTATTTATTTCTGAAAGAGAGAGACAGATTGTGAGCTGGGAGGGGCAGAGTGAGACACAGAATCTGAAGGAGGCTCCAGATTGAGAGCCGTCAGCATAGAGCCCAATGCGGGTCTTGAACTCGTGAACGGTGAGATCATGACCTGAGCCAAACTCGGACGCTCAACCGACTGAGCCCCCCAGGCACCCCTCTTGAGCTCTCTTAATTAAACACATCCCAAAGTGAACTAACCTTCTTTCCAGGAAAGTGCCAATCTTAGCCAATGGGATGACCTGTCCATCTGTTTCCTTGGAACCATAAACCGAGACAGAAAGACAAGACCCCTTGTCTTCTCTCTCTCACCTCACAAGTCCAGATAATTATGGAGACAAAGTCTACCTCCTAATATCTCCCAAATATGAGTATTGTCTTCTCTCACCACTACCTTAGTAATTTTTCACCTGGGCTACTGCAGCCACCTGCCAACTCATCAACCCATACATCTCTCCCTTAGTGTCCACAAGCCATACAAAAGCCAAAGAGATCTGCGGAAAACTCAGATCTGATCACAAGTCTCTTCAATGGCTTTTTAATACTCTGGATCAAATCTAAAGTTCTCTCCATGGCTTCCTTCAGAATTTGGTGCCTGATGGCCTCTAGGACTTCATGACATTGCTTTCTCCACCCTGGTTCCCTGCCAGAAGCTGGGATCCTGGCCACCTTCTGGTTCTTGGGATATCCACGGTCCCCTATCCTGCTGCCCCACACATGCTATTCCTTTTACTTGGAGTAGTCTTCTCTTAGGCCACCTCCCTCCTCACCTAACTCCTCAGAATGTGGGTCTCAGAGAAGACTTCCACGCTCCACGGTCTAGAAGACCTTCCCATGTCGTACACTTTCATAGCAACCTGCATCTCTTCTCCTATAGCATCCTCCACATTTGACATCCTTTGCTAAATCATGGATCCCTTCCCTGGAGGTGCCACGGTGTCAGGTACTATCTCTTTTCTTTAGCACTGTGTCCTCAGCCACTAGTAAGGAATACCTTGATAAATACTGGATAGATGAATTAATGTTATAACAGTTCCAGAATTCATCTTTCTAGATCCATCTCTACCCCATCCACCCATCCCCTCAACAAATATTTATTGTAACTTACTTATGCCATGCACCATACTAGGCATTAGGATGAGCTCAAGACAAAATTCCTAGTGGAGAAGCTAATTAATTAATTAAATTATATATATAATATATATGGTATTTTATTTATATATTTTAAATAGTATTAAGAGCTATGAAGAAAATATACCAGAATCAAATCACAACACTTCAAGGAGGTGAAATATGGAGAAGGAATTGGCCATAGACAAATCCAGAGGAGGGAATGTCCAAGCCAGAGGCTTAGCAAGTAGAGGGTTCCTTGGTAGAAATAAGATTTAGGGGATCAAGCAGGACAGCGTGGCTGGGACATTATGACCTGGGGGCCCACAAATGAGATGGGGTCAGATCACACAAGACCGTGGGAGCTGCAGTATGGAATGTGGATTTTATTTAAGTGCCACAGGAAACCATCTGACAGAAGGAAGGAATAACAAGATTGGATTTTTGTTTTAGAAGAATAAGTCTGTTTTTGCCTTTCAGAATGAGGATTAGATGGGGGCCATGAGTGAAAGTCAAGGTACTCAAGAAGTGGCTTCAATTTGGATGCAAGCTTCAAGACTTCCCATTGCCTATTGAATTAAGCTCCAATTCCATCATGATGAAATGATATTTTAGGTTCCCTGAGTCCTGGCCCCTGCTACCCTCATAGGCTTACCTCTACCCATTCCTTGGAGTCCCCTGCACTATAGCTGGCCAGCACACAGCACCTTGAACCCACCTTCACATTTTTCCTTCAGTCTTTGACATATACTGACTTTCTTTTTCTAATTTCCCTGAGCAAGTGTTCTCTCTGTCAAACCTCATCTTCTACCTGGAGACATCAAAACACTCTTAAAGACCATAGCAAACTTTCTTCATCCTGAGCAATGGGCCATAACTTTTATTTTTTTTCTTTGTGTCATCTTTAATTTTTTTCATCAATATTTATTGTTTTCTGAGCATAGGTTTTTCTTTCTTTCTTTCTTTTTGACAATAAAAATAGTTTATTATTATAATTATTATTATTATAATTATTATTATAATAGTTATTAGTTTCCACATAACACTCAGTGCTCATCCCCACGAGTGCCCTCCTCCATGCCCATCCCCCCTCCCCCCTACATCCATCAGTCCTCAGTTTTTGTCAGCATTCAAGAGTCTCTCATGGTTTGCCTCTCTCCCTTTCCCCCACCATTTACCCCCTTCTTCTCCCCCTTGGTCCTCTGTTAAGTTCCTCCTAATCCTCCTATAAGTGCAAACATATGATATTTGTCCTTCTCTGCCTGACTTATTTCACTCAGCATAACACCCTCAAGGTCCATCCATGTTGCTACACAGGGCCATAACTTTTAAAAAATGAATATATACCACTTGCCACCTGTTGAATTATTGCTTTCTATTATCATTTACCTCTTGTTTAGTTATTTCATCTTCCCTGTGGGTGCGTATATCCTGTTTCCTCAAACACAGTATAAAACCCTCAAGGGCAAAGACTTTCCTTATGCTTCTGCAGAATTTACCCCCCACCCACAGTGGCTGGCATGGGGCCATAGCCACAACATGGCGCTCTCTGTGCTGACCTGCTGTGGAGGCAGCGCTAAATGTGCTTATAAGAACTGAGGGAAACATCAAGTTGCCTCATGACTAGGTAAGTAAAGGAGTTGAAAGTTGGAGAGATACACTTCAACAACAACAACTCTATTTTTTAACAGCTTCTTTCCTGGAAGCCCTCTTTCTTATAGAAACCGCTAGGCTTTGAGTAGAAAATCGGATATGGAATATGAAAGAAGCTTGATGTGCTGTTGATCATTAGCTCTGAAATTCTAATCTGGCTTGAGAGCAGAGATTTGGAACTAAGCCCCACGGAAGGAGCAGCTCCGGGAAGCCCACTAAGGAAAGGCTGCCATGGCCCTGGATAAATTAGATGCTTACCCGATGGGAGAATTGATGGTGGATTCTGGACAATAGAATTGAGGCCAGAGGAAGGTAAACCCTGTTGAAAAGAGAGCCATCAGCAGAGACCGACTGCAATGCATGTCAGAACCGTGAATTAGGTTTGGGGAGAAGCGGCCTCTGGCTTCTCATTTCTTGCCATGCGTCTTCACCTACTCAAGCAGGAATTCCACTGACAGGTTAAGACATTTAACACAAAATTACAGGAGGACAGAGGAGCATGGCTGACTGAATCACAGCAGTATTTCTGTTCTCTAAAGGTAGTTTCCTGCATTTGCCACACTGAAAGACTGTAAATGGGACCCTGGAAACTCACAGGGAGGAAGGGTAAGAAAGATCTAACCAGCTGTATGTAAAACATGGAACTGGTGGACGCTGGGAAAATCTCACATATTAACCCAGAGTTTTTCTAAGAGAAAGAAAAAGGTAATTCAGGAAACGTGGGTGGGGGGAGAGAGTCACAAACTGCTTCCCTGGGATTAAGGAGAAGCTAGAAACCCTGGTGACACCCTCTAAATCTAGAGACTTAGAAGACTCTATCAACTGCACAAACTCTAGAGCAGTTCACTTGACCTTGACACTATCCACATTGGAGGCTGGATAATCCTACATCGTGGGGTGCTATCTTGAGGGACACAGGATGTTGGCTCCCCTGGCCTCCACTCACTAGATGCTCGGAGCCCATCCCCAACCAGCTGTGACCAAAAATCTCTCCAGGCATTGCAAAGTGTGCTCTGGAGGGGAGGGAGGGGCAAAATCACCTCCAGTTAAAAAATCCCTGAGCTACCGTCAGACGGACTTGGGTTTCAGTCTCAAATTTGCCATTTCTTCATCTGTAAGATCAGAATAAATATCAGCCACCTTAAAGAGCTGTGGGGAATAGTTAATAGACGAGGTACGTAAACCATGAGCACAGTCTGGCATGCAGTAAATGCTTAATAAATATAAGCCATCACTAGGTTTGTTGCTATATTCATTGACTATGGCCCAGGCAGAGAATTCCACACGGTTAGTATTAGTTTTGGCTCCTTTAAGTGATGGAAGGAAAAGGGACTTGTTTTCCATGTAATATTACTTCTCATGCCTGCTCATGAAGAATCATGTATCTGTCGCCATGGTAAGCTCAAGGCCCCTGAATTCTCTGAATCTCACACTCCTAATAACTTGGGTTTCAGGGAAATCTTCCAATATTTACCATCAAAGAAGGAAAGAAAGGGCTCATTTTTTTTCTCATTCAAGTCGATTTCCAAAATGAAACAGTAGACGAAAGTCACGCATACCAATCACCCAATCATGAAACTGATCTTCACTTAAAGCATCCCTGTTTTTGACATAAATAGTCGTGAAGTGGTAAGTTTTCAGCCTGATTGTTAGGCTGATTGCTGAGTGCCAGATATCAGAGGCTAAAGAGGTTTTGGCCTGAAGAATTATTCTAGCATCTTTCGGTTGAGGGAAAATCACTTGAATTAAAATAAGCTGTGTCCCTGATGTCGGCCCTAGGTAATGTCCCACTTGCGTGTCAGAATCTGTGGTCTCGTGGAGGATCAGAAACGGGGAATGAGATGGGGTACAGAGAGGAATCATGTATTTTTTAGTTCTCCCATGATTGATTGTGTTTTGTTTTGTTTCTCAACCGAGAAGAAATATGAGTGAAAGAGTAGGAAAGGGTTTCTAACTTGTAAATAAATCTTTCTCTTTTATGTAAACTTTACGGGTAAACTGGGGAACAAACGGTAAAATGATGCAGGTAAACTGTGTTTCCATGGAAGACAATTAGATATAGGGAAATCCTGGAAGGCTTACCAAAAATAATGTATGTGTTCATCAAGGTTGTTCATTAGATTGGCAGACTTGTTCTGTAGAAGGCCAGACAATAAATATCTTAGATGTTGGGGGTGTATATAGCCTCTGTTGCAACTACCAAATTCTGCTATTGCAGCACAAAAGCAGCTATAAAAAATATGTAAACCATTGTATATAAAAATATATATAAGATATGTAAAGTGAGGCTGTGTTCCAATAAAACTTTATTTACAAAAACAGGCAGCAGGCTGCATTTGGCTAAGACCCTTGTTTGCTGACCCCTGATGAAGGTAAAACTCTGGAGAATGGCTAACCCCCAATACCACTGGTCATTATTATTATATCTATCTTTTCTGTGCATTTATGACCACTTTGTGCAAATACCCTCAGGGAAATGATAAATACACAGCAGCCTTTTCATTTTTGTATGGCTGGACAGAATGATCGAGAAGGCTGCTCATTTTAACAGAATTATTCCAATGTCTTTGCAGACTAAATAAGCCTAGTATGGAACAGCACATTTAATTTAATTTTTCCCCTCCAAAAATAAAAAGCAGTCATATTAAGAAATCCCATCACTCAACGCTGAGAGGAAGCTCCTTCAAGTCTTCAGTGCTCGGTAATTACTGGCAAAGAACCCCTGATGAGAGATCCTTGAGAAATGGAAAATGTACCCAAAGAACTAATAAAACCCCAGTCAATTGCTGTTAGATATCTCTAAATAGAATGCAGGGAGGAGACCAGGAGAATTATAGGGTTGCAGGCACCCAGCTTAAACAGAAAGTGAGAGGGAAGGACTTCAAGAGGGTGTTGTAGACAAAGAGCTGGGTACCCAGGAGGGAATTTGCAATTTCCTCCTAGGATACAGGCTTGGAATACAGTTCATAGCCCTGGTATATATAGGTTACTGGTACAGGTCAAGAGAGTAAGAGGGTAAGAAAGGAGAAAATGCCATCATCTTGGAATTAGCTATGCACATGGAAATAGTTGACAATTTAGAACAGTGCATGGGAAAGAAGAAAGGAAAGAAGGAAGGAAGGAAAAAAGGAAGAAAGGAAGGAAAGAAGAGAAAGAAAGAGGGAAGGGAGGGAGGAAAGCAAACAGAGACCAGCAGCTGAGCAGCCCATGAAATCAAAACATATAATGGAGAAAAGTTGTACCTAATTAATATGAAAGAATACTGGGAACTCTCATGACTCCGTTCATAAGTAGAAGTAATTGTGTGTGGGGCTACATTCTTCCTCCCGCAGGAGACCCAGAAAGCATCTCTGCGTGTAGCAGAGATGGGCCCATTGAGCAGGTGATTCGCCTTCTGCATCAGAAGGGAAACCCTCTAGGTGACATCATGGAGCCTGCCGACCATCAGAGAAGAGGGGAGATTCCTGAATTTTCTCCCAGGAGTATCTCTGGGTGGATTTGTGAGTTTTTATACATAGCCTTTTTTCTGGCTCGAGACTGAGACCCAGAAACCACTGATGTTCTTGAGAAAGTGGCTGCAGTGGAAGCTGAGATTACTCACCAGGTACCGGCGTCATCCTTGACATTCCCCAGCCTCTTCTGCAGTTGAGTTGGGGCCATGGGACGCATGAAGGCCAGTGGATTCTCCTGAAAATGATGTAACCTGCATTGAGGTCTGGCACTTTAAAGTAAACCATCTGCCCTCTACTGCTCTCTCTTTCCTTGCAGGGGTGCTTTCCCAGGATGTGTGCTCCAGAGGCATAGCTAAAACATGGAAGTAGCCCAGACCTTGAGTCAGTATTTGGGGAACAGCCATGTAGGCGACTCACTCAAACCCCAACAGACTGTGACATGAGAAATACACCCTTTTTGTTATTAAGCCACTGAATTTTCAAGGTTACTTGTCACCTCAGCATTGGCAGGCATGGCCCTGATGTACGTATCAACCCACTTTGACTAAACGATTGGAATCCTAGATGCCAATGATAGAAAGCCCAAATCAGAATGGCTCGAGTCAAAAAAGAATTCAGGAGCACCCGATCCAGAGCTTAAACGATGTAAATAAGAATCTCATTCTCTCCAGCTCTTGGCTCCCCTTCTGGGGTGCACTGGTGACTTTCAGAAGCCTTGGACTCTCCCCTGCACCTTCAGGTCCTATCTCCCCACAGAAAAGCCTTGAAGAGTAAAGAGTCTCTTTTCTGGTGACACCCCTGACGACCTCAGGATTTGCTGGGATTGGGCCAGCTCAGCTCATCCTGAACTTGAACTCTTCCTTATGGCTATGGGAATGCAATGTCACAGTCAGCTTTGGCCTGGCACATATGTTCTGCCCATGGAATGAGGGAATAGCCTATACCAGGAGGGGAGAGTTTCCCCAAATGAACCCCCCCCCCCCCATTGCCAGGAGAAAAGGGAAGGAGACACAGGGAGTAAAGACGCAGTCTCCGGTGACCTCAAGAGGGAGACAGTTGCCACGACTTTTGTATTCAGTGGGAGTCCAAAAATGCCACCTCCAACCCCCTTGAGAACATTTAGCTCTCTAAAGTTGAAGATTGGGGGATTCCAGTGGCTAGATGATGTTATTTTTTTTTAATATTTTTTAATGTTTTCTTTAATTTTGAGAGAGAGAGAAAGAGAGAGAGAGAGAGAGAGAGAGACAGTGTGAGCAGGAGCAGGAGAGGGTGAGAAGGAGTTACAGAATCTGAAAGACGCAGTCTCCGGTGACCTCAAGAGGGAGACAGTTGCCACGACTTTTGTATTCAGTGGGAGTCCAAAAATGCCACCTCCAACCCCCTTGAGAACATTTAGCTCTCTAAAGTTGAAGATTGGGGGATTCCAGTGGCTAGATGATGTTATTTTTTTTTAATATTTTTTAATGTTTTCTTTAATTTTGAGAGAGAGAGAAAGAGAGAGAGAGAGAGAGAGAGAGAGAGAGACAGTGTGAGCAGGAGAGGGTCAGAGAGAGAAGGAGTTACAGAATCTGAAGCAGGCTCCAGGCTCTGAGCTAGCTGTCAGCACAGAGCCTGATGTGGGGCTCGAACCGTGAGATCATGACCTGAGCCAAAGTCGGACGCTTAACCGACTGAGCCACCCAGGTGCCCCTAGATGATGTTATTTTTAAGGCTATATTAAAAATGTCTGCGGCATGGGGTATGGCTCAGCCAGTTAAGTGTCCAACTCTTGATTTCAGCTAAGGTCATGAGTTCAAGCCCCACACGAGGCTTTGTGCTGATAGGTATGGAGCCTGCTTGGGATTCTCTCTCTCTCTTTCTGTCTGCTCCTCCCCTGCTCATTCTCTCTCTCTCTCCCTCAAAATAAATAAATTAAAAAAAAATTTTTAATTAAAAATGTGTACAGCATGACTCACAAGAGCAATGTTGTTGTATACCTCAACATTCCTGTTTATCCAAGCATATGAGCTAATACTCACATCACCAGTTCTCTAAAACTGTTAGTTTACTTTGCAATAGCAAAGAGTAGTTGAAGGGGGCACCTGGGTGGCTCAGTCAGTTAAGTGTCTGACTGTTGATCTCAGGTCATGATCTCAGGTTTGTGAGTTCAAGCCCCACATCGGGCTCTGCGCTGACAACACAGAGCCTGCCTAGGATTCTCTGCCTCTCTCTCTCTCTCTCTCTCAAAAATAAATAAACATTTTCTTAAAAACCCACAAATAGTAGTTGAAAAACACAGGCTATGATCCAGGGAGATTTTTCTACATCTTAATTCTACCTTTACCTATATAATCTTGGACACTCTGTCAAAATCTCAGTCTTCCCTGTCAAGTGGACAGAAGAATGTTTATTATGTGTGGATACTATAAGGATTGTAATATAATCTGTGCAAAGAGCCTGGCAAGGGACCTGATAAGTGTAGGTACTCAATAAAAATTAGTTTTCTTCATGTTTTACCATTACCATTATTCTACTTCCATGGTGTCTTGTATCTATAAACTCTCAATAAATGAAGTAGGTGTCATTACTGTTATTTCTATAAATGTTTGCATTTAGATAAAACAATTAGTAAATTGATAGAAGAAAATACAAGGAAGGAAGGGAGGGAGAACAGGGAAGAGGAAAGAAAGTGAAAAGTTTTCATTCATTTAATAAACATTCATGAAGGACTGCAGTTTTATTTAATAAACATTCATGAAGGACTGCAGTGTGCTAGTCATCATGAAATGTACATAAACATCAATAAAATAGACTTAACCCCTCCCTCCCTAGAGTTCACAGTCCAGCAAGGAAAAAGAGATCATCAGCAATTATACATCAAAATAACAGTGTGGGTGTGCATTGGGATAATAAATATCAAGGCGACCAAAAGGATGCAGGATTAGGTAACAGCTTATATACTTGAGTTCAAATAGTCAAGGAAACCTCTCTAAACTGGTGAAACTAAGCCACGATCTGAAGATTCAAATTGTAGCAGTTATTGTTAATACTGCTGACACCATTGTTCGCTAAACCAAGGGTAAAATTACAGGTACGTAAGTCGAAAATTTTTGTAAAATTCAATTATATTATTCTGAATTAAAATTCATCTCAGTAATATTTACGCATTCAATAAGCATTTATTGAGCACCAGTGTGAATAGATTCCGCCAACTGATGGCTTTGCATACGAAGTAGGCGTGCAGGACGTGTGAGCCGACCAAGATGAAACAATTCTTATCAACCTCCACAGAAGTATGAATTCATGTGCAAACAGTGCCAATTTCTTTACATTTCTATTACCAACTCTCCAAGTTTGTTTCAAGCAGATTTCTTTGCTAACATTAAAGTCATTACTGTCCATCAATAAATGATCATGGAATGATGTCTTCATTTATTTTGTGCATTTTCTAATTCCCTCTCCTAGAATATAAGCTCTCAAAGGGCAATGGGATTTTCCACAAGTTTCCCTGAACCTAGGAGAGCACTTGACATGCGCCAGGCACTCAATAAATTGCTGTTGAGTGAATGAATCAATGCATAGATAACTGTGTTTGCATTTCCCCAAATATATTTGCATTACAACTTGTAATTTCACACTGGGTTTAGTCAATGTTTTTTAACACACTGACACTTACAATCAAGAACCAGAGTCTTACTTATGCTAACAAATGCTGATTCTTCCTAATATACAGTATTGCTTTTCCCGGCTCTGAATATTAGCTTCTCATTCAATCATTATGACAGATATTTCTGAATAAATAAATAGGGTCCCATGTGTAGTAGCGTCTATTGTAAAACTGATCACTTTGATTCTGTTTCATTAGGGGCTGGATACAAGATTAGAAACCTCCTGGGAAATAAAGAGCCGTCACAAAAGCATGCAAATAATTATAGGAGTGGAGCCATAGTCTGACAATGGACATGGGTCTCCCCAGGGCTAAAGTCCTGAAAGGGTCAAAAAAGGAGGGGTCAGAAGTAGAAAGCACGCTCAGTACACTGGAGTGAGGGATGTCTGCAGTGATGATGCCCTTAAAGAACCAATCACAGTTGAATTGGCATGTTTAAGTCATTTTGGCAACAGTAACTGCAACCCTGTCTCCTGAATAAGATACTGCCACTCTAGCAGAACAAAAGAACCATTAATGACACCAACTAACCCATGTAATTCTCATTTACACCTCTTTATTACCTTCCATATACTCCGTGAGAAGCATTACACATTCCATTAATTGTTAACATACACGCAAGTCAAGATCCTTTATTATGCGAGGTCATCAGTCAATGATAACAGAGATATTGATGTATTAGGCTTCTCATCAGAAGTTGAGCAACGTTTCCATTCAAGATGATACATGGACCTTTAAAATGTACTCAATAATATTGAGTCTCACTCTTCCATTGCTTTTCTCTGAATGTGCATTTAGACCTTACACATCTATCTATTCACCCATCCATTCATTACATATTAGGTATTCATTTTCTACTCTTGGGGCCACGATCGTGCCTGTCTTGTTCACTTCTGTATCCCAAGGGCTAGAACATAGTAGGAGTTCAATACATGGTTAGGCTTGCAAATAAGTGAATGAGGATGTGGTAGGTAGAATTCTAAGATCCCATGACCTTCATCACCTGGTGTTACTCCTCTGATGTCAACTTACATGGCAAAAGAATTTTGCAGGTGTCATTAAGGCTAATCATCAGTCAATCTTAAGAAGGGGACTTACTCTAATTACACGAGTGTTTTCTATGGCCGAGAATGGAATGGGAGGTCAGCATTTCCAAGCACATTTACTGACTTAAAAAAAAAACCACACACCTATACTGAGTAATAAACAATATACAAAGAACCGCATGAATTCGTGTGTACAATTTGAGATGTTTGAACGTAAGCAAACACCCCCAATTCCATAGCCACAATCAATGATAGACGTATCCAATGCCTCCTAGAATTTCCTGTGCCCCTTCAGTTTCTTCTATTTGTAAAAAAACTCTTAATGGGAAATCCTCCCTTTTAACAATACTGTGCCATTATCTCTGGGCACGGTGTCGTACAGCAGATCTCCAGGACTTCCTCACGCAGAACTGGAACTTTATGTCAATGAAATAGCAACTCCTCACTCCCCCATCCCCCAGCGTCTGGCAATCACTATGGTAACCTCTGCTTCCCCATGACTTTGACTACTTTAGATAGCACATATAAGTGCAGTCAGGCCGTATCTATCCTATGACTGGCTGAGTTCATTTAGCATAATATCCTCCATGTTCATTCACATTGGAAATTTCCTTCTTTTCATGGCTGAATAATATTCTATTGTATTTTTACTGAAGGAGGAAGTAAAGAGAGGACCAGAGAGAGAACCTGGGACTCAAGGTGACCTCTGGATGAAAGCCAGCAAGAAAGCATGACAACCAGTCCTAAAACCACAAGGAAATGAATTCTACCAACTACCTCAATCAGCTTTTAAGAGGATTCTCCCTGCCAGACCTCTAGAATAAGGCCCCAGCCCAGGGAACAACTTGATTCCAATCTTGTAAAACCCTAATCCGAGAACCCAGTTGAGCCCATCCAGACTTCTGACCTGCAGACCTGTGAGATAACGCACAGGTGTTCTTTTAAGCCACATTTGTGGTAACTTGTTACACACCATAGATCTCTACTATGGAGGAGATTTGGGGGAAGATATTGGTAGTATGACACCATAGTATTTTGATCTCTTGAAATCTTTACATAAAAATAAACAGAAGGGAGCTTGGGTAGCTCAGTTAGTTAAGCATCCAACGTGGGATTAGGTCACGACCTTGCAGTTTGTGGGTTCGAGCCCTGCGTTGGGCTCTGTGCTGACAGCTAGAAGCCTAGAGCCTGTTTCGGATTCTGTGTCTCCCTCTCTCTCTCTGCCCCTGCCCAACTCATCTCTCTCTCTCTCTCTGTGTCAGAAATAAACATTAAAAATTAATTAAAAATAAAAATTAGAAGATGGCGGAGAAGTCAGAAGCTCCGTACTTGCACTCGCGCCCATGCATCACACAGAAAAGATCTGAAGTCATTGGAAACCTTACAAAACCTGAGAGATTGGGAGAAAAAGGATGCAGAATCCACTGAGAGAGCCTTCTAACGTGAGTGCAAACCGGGGAAGATAAAATCGGGCCAGGATCGGAGACTCCAGGGTGGGAGGCGATCCCCCTCTACCCTCTACAGGGAGTGAGAGGAGAAAAGGAGAGAGTCCGAAACATAAAAACCTCCGCATGGGGGAGAAAAACCTCGCCTCGGTGCATAGAAAGACCGTACTTGCCAAATACCTGCACACCAGGTCCCCTCACGCCAACTGGTCCCGGGGGCACTGAGCGCACAGACTGCTGCTTTGTGCTGCTCCTGGAGGCCGGACTTCAGAGTGGCTGCACGCCTGCCGCCATTGTGGCTCCCGGGCGGCTGGGGCCCCTGGGGGAGCCGCGCGGATACTGGGCGTCCGCGCTCCTGGCTGGCTGGGGCTCTGGAGGGAAGGCAAAGAACTAAAAACTGGGATATTTGCCTGTGAGTTCGTGTTTCGGGTGACGAGCCATAAAAGGACCTGGTTTTCCTCACTCCAGCGGGCTCGGCGCACCCGGCAGGCAAGCCCCGCGCATGCGCGCCAGCCGGACCCAGAGAAGGAAGCAGCGATTCTGACTCCGCCCCCAGAGCTCGGCAGGGGGCCTGGAATTGCCTGAGGGGGCTGCCTGGGAAGTTGTGTCTAAGGCAATTTCAGCGGGGCGCGTGGATGGGGATTTGGAGATTGGGACTGGCCTGGGTTGAAGAATGCAACCAACTTCGGCTGCGCCCCCGGGACGGGGAGTTTACACGCCCAAAAAAGCGAGGAGCAGCGCTTGGTTCAAGAAGGGACTGGAGCACCGCCACTCTCCTCCCCACAACCGCCCAGGCAGAGGTCCCGCCTGAGGCATTGGATCCCCCCACGCCCATCCCTGCCTGAGAGGTGC